>NC_060125.1:214411317-214714348 GCF_021461395.2 Schistocerca americana | reverse complement strand
ACAAATAAGGTGACATCAAGGATGATTTGTATCACCATGAGTTAGATACAGCAGATAAAGTTCAAGAAGAAAAATACAAGCAATCATTACGGTGAAAATATTTAATATTGACACACAGTTAATTTTAGATACAGGTTCAACTATCAACTTTTTGTCAAATGCTTTTTTTGTGAATTGAAAAATTCCCAACATTTCCTGTACAAAATTGCAAGGTGCAAACTGCTACAGGCAGTAAGATTAAATTGGTTAAGCATTAAGCATCAAGCACTTATTCCATTACAAACTGAACATTTTACAGTGAAGTGCAACTTTCTTATAATTGACAACTTTATAGTTAATTGTCTTACTGGCATGGACACATTCAAAACACTGGTTGACATAAGTGATGGTAAATGCCACTTTTATGACTTAGTCAAAAGACCTGATGAAAGAAACAAAAACAAACCTGAGTCAAAAGTAATAGCAAAATATTCCTTTCCAGCTGTATAGTTCACTAACAAATCTGATACTGAACAAGAAGAAAACACTGAGGTTAGTTACAAAAAGGTAGAGCAGAAACTAAGTGAATCACAGATACTAAATGATATGGAATGACAAGAACTTTCTAATTTGTTATTTAAGTATGCCACTGTTTTCAGTAAGGAGCCAGGAGTAATCAAAGACTATGAATATAAATTTGAAGTCTATCCACATGAGACATTTTGTGTAATGTCATATCCTGTTCCATGGGCAAAATGAGAGGTAGTAAGGGAAGAGATCAATCATATGATTAAATGGGGAATTATACAACCTTCATTTTCACCCTATTGTAGTCCTATATTACCAGCAAGTAAAGCAGGCGGTTCTCTAAGATTAGTTCTCTATGCTGGAGGTATTAATAAGATTATAGTGCTAGCACACATAAGGCCAGACAACTTGGACAAACAGCTTCTAAAGTTTTATGATAGAAAATATTTCAGTATACTCGACCTCAAGAGTCCTACTGGCAAATAAAGCTCCACGAAAGTAACAAATTCCATGTTCTACCTGCATCAGGCAAGGTTTTGGGACCAGAATTGCTTAGCAAAGTTTCTGTTTATCTAGATGACATGCTAATAGCCACATCCACTTGGTTAGAACATATCAGGCTCACTGAACAGGTGTTTCAATGATTTGCAAATTACGAAGTAACAGCCAATTTAAAAAAAAAAAAAAAAAAAAAAAAAAAAAGTCTAATTTTCGTAAGGAGCAAGTCAAATTTTTAGGACATGTTGTGTCAGAACAAGGAATATTACCAGATCTGAAAAAAACTTGATGCCATACACAATTGTCCAGCTCCAAGGAATAAAAACCAACTAAAAGCTTTTTTAGGACTCGCATCCTTTTTTCATAAATTCATACCACAGCAATTGGTGAACAGTGACGCGTTGCTCAACTCGTTATGAAAAAATAGGCTTTGGTGATGTGATGGTATAAGTGTCAAGAGGTCTTCAATAACATTTAGTAGGCATTCGCCAATGCAAACATTCTTAGCAACCCTGACATGTCCAAGGATTTTTGTCTATGCACGGATGTCCCACCTCAAAGGCTGGGGGCATGCTTGTTCCAGATACGAGAGGAAGTACCCAAGGTCATCAGTTTTGCTAGTCGCACGTTATCAGAAGCATCAGAATTGGTAAGTTTAGCAGTAATATGGGCATTTAAAAAGTTTGAAAATTTTTTGTGGGTCAAAAATATCAAAATTTACTGTGACCATCAGTCACTGTCATTTCTTTTAACATGTAAACTATTGCACTGTAGATTAGGTAGATACTGTATATATTTACAAGAATTCAGATTCGAGATCATGTATATTAAAGGAAACCAGAATCTTATTGCAGATGCATTGTCTAGAGTACCACAAGGTTCACAGGAATTTGGTGAATTAACAGAGAAATATGCAGAAATCAAAATGTTATTAATGCAAGGTACAACACAACAGTCTAATTACCATAAGTTTTGTAAGCAAATGAAAATTATGCAAGATTGCAGATGGAGGAAAGTCATGCAAAACCTTAAGCAGGATGAAGGTGGAAAGGTAAGTAAATGGTATCAGGAGTACAATGGCGTTTTGTTTCATAGGAAATATGAAAAATCTGATCACTGGTGTGTGTGTGTGTTTGTGTGTGTGTGTTCCTGAAGATTATATCGACAAATTTATAAGACACATACATGAAGTATGGGGACATTATGGAGTAGGCAAATTGCAACAGTTTGTTATTTTACAAATTTGAGAAGACGAGTCCTGCAGGTATTAAGAAAGTGTGCAATATGTCAAGGGTAAGAACAGTCCAATGTGTCAAAATATACTGAGCTGCACCCAATACTCACAGGGAACCCTCTAGATATAGTATCCCTGGACATAGCTGGTCCATATCCAAGAAGTAAAGGAGGAGTAATATACACAGTAGCACTATACGATATTTTCTTGAAACATCAAAATGTATGCAATTAAAAATACAACAGCAACAAATAAGAGAAACAGAATTGAGGGAGACTATTTGCGAAGAGTAGGTAAACCAAAGGTATATTCACTGATAATGCTTCATATTTTGTTGGGCAAAAGTGGAAACAATTTATGGTCCCACAGGGCATAAAGCATATATTAGTAAGCCATTTTCACCCAGACGCAAGCCCAGGAGAACGAGTCTTTAAAGAATTTAACCAGTTTATTAGGACATACACCCCTCACAAACATACCCGATGGGTAGGGTACATGACTCCCTTCATACAAGTGATTAATAAGCTTCCACATTCTTCACCAGGTTTCACACCTAATGAATTGATGTTCCGGACAAGTACTTAACTTAAATACAAAGTAAATGGGAATACTACACTATTACATCTACACAGAGATTTAATTAAACACTAAGCTATATACAACATATCCACAGGCAAAAGGAAGCGTTCTGAAAAACTGTACGAGGCGTGTAAGCTAAGCACTAACAACAAAATACCGTGAGAAATGTCAAGTAATTTTCTTTGCAGAGTAAATGATCATAATGGGCAACAGAATTAATGAATGTCTATGAATTTAAACGAAGTATGGAAATATCTGCGGACATATGCAGAGACCAAATGTATCAGTGTCCACCGAGCTACAAAACACAATTAGTTTCAAGTTTTTTTCTTTCAGTGAACAGTACATCGTCATTGCACAGAAGAAAAGAATTGTGTTGAGAGTAGCAGGCACCAAATGAAGAAATGGGTCACACCTTGAGTAAACAATTTAGTTATAAGGATAATTATACAAAGGTCATAATGCAAATGAGAAATGAAATATGCATCATTGCAGTGTATCTCCATGACAATTATCAGTACCTATTCACTGCCGAGTACACACAAACATTTAAGTGTGTGATTTTAAAAAAAAACCAATTAATTTTTATTGTGTCACATGAAAGCTTAAAAAATGACATTTCCAGGTATTCGAGGAAGATAAGTCTATGATGGTTGAACCTTCTTCATGTTTCACACTACGCTACACGCGAACTGAAGTAAACAGCACTAACACATGAAGAAACAACATGATACTATGTGAATGATTAGTCAGCACACATTATTTCAGTGAAACACAAGTTGCTTGGCAACTACTCCATCATTGTACGAGTAACATTTCCTCATAAATCCTTGAACCAGTAGATGAGTATTTCCTTTCTTCCCTCCCAAACAAGGAGGCGGCGCCAATCGTAGTTAGGCCAGCAATGTGCAATGTTTTAGTATTTCCAATGTTTCTCTCCCTCCTCTACCTAAGTAACAAATGAGCTCCCACAAGTGATAAAAGCCTGTCAATAAAATGAAGCATAAATGTATCATATGCTTGTATTGTGTCATAATAACGTGATATGTAATTAATTTGTACATGTGATGTGAATGAAAAGAAGTTGAAACAAACAAACAAACAAACAAACTGTAGTAACAGAATCCAGTTAATGAAAATTTTATGACGTTTTCAAACTTAAGAAATCTGTGTTCATAGCATAACCGATGGATGAACTGTCAGCTATAGGTATAAGCTATCATGTTATGAATATTGTAGTAACTCAGTACTTCCATATGGAGAAATGAACCTTAAAGACAAGCAATTTATACTATGTTTTGGACGGCTATATGTGTCTTTCAACAAGTGGATGGTCAAGTGTGGTGACATGAACATGTGTGTGTGCAACAAAATAATTTCTGAGTATCATGGCTCACAATGCTTGATACATTGATAAGTGAACTATTGTTGTTCGAGCCAGTACTCACCTCATCGACGGATGCTGTTGGTCAGGGTTCTCTCTACTGAAAATGTGAGTACGACGGGTAATAATGACACCCGGGCCATAAATATGGAGATTGTCTGCCACAGTGTCGGATTTTGAACAAGAAGCACACACCCACTGCACTCTGAATGAAGACAAACACCATGGCAATTCTTCAATATGTGACACTCAGGTGGAACTGTGACAGTGGGAAATCAACACTAAGAAAACGAGTGCACGCACATGACATAGTAGCAGCTGACATGTTGACCATTACTGTCTACCTCTTAGCCGCCAAATCGGTCAATGTGCCAGCGCGAAACCCGGTAACGAGGATGAAGCAAACTGAACATTATTGTTAGCACCCTAAATTCAAATATGTAATGGACTATCATATTATGTATATTTCTTGTAGAAATTTAACATACTTAGGATAAGCTGACATATACATTCCATTAAATAAAAAAGAAGCCAATAATAAAGGGCACTGACTCCTATTGGCAATATTAAAGAAAAACCACTGTATGTCTACATACCACGTCAATGTACAGTGTGGGAGCAACTTTTTAGGTACATGATGAAAGACCCCCAGGATAAGTAAAATTAACATTTGTTAAAAACAAAAAAAATGAAACACCGATCGATCGTAAGCATTAGCAAAGATGTTAATTATGAATGCGCGGCAGGGTGCAGACAAATGCAAAACACTTTTTTTTTATTTTTATTTTACATGATTTTGTTTCACACTCTCTTGTATGTAGGAGGATGATGAAGAAGCGCGCTTTTAAGTATGATATATTACGAGTTTTATGTATCATATGTGTGCATGAATAATAGTATATTTAACAACAGTATCAAGTAGTTTTTTATTCATGTGAAGTGAACCCAGTGAGGGGGATTTTCTTAATTACGACAAGTGCTGGTGTACTTGGAGCCCGCTGCCTGCAGCTACAATTGAAAAAGTAAGAAACTAAGTCTGATTGCCCCAAAATTCATATAAGCCCAGAACATTTCTAATAATATAATTGTGTTAAACCAATTTGAAAGTGTTTTCATATGCATATTTAATAATATTCAGTATTTTTTTTTTATTACAACGCAATGAACAAGACACCAAAACAAAGTGATGAACTAAATGACTGAAAACTGATTACTCACAACGTTGTCATTGTGGACAATAACAAAGAAAGTTAAGTGCTGTAATAATTACATTTTTTTTTTCTATCCAGATGTAAAAACAGTGATAAGGGTGGGTGCACTGTGATCTTTTTTGTGTGTCCATAAGGCAAAACTGTTCAATGTGGAAAATCAAAACAAGGCTACTAAACAATGTGCAGCCCTTAATTACACTTCTGTTGAAGACGTAAAAAGTTTTATGCAGAAACAATTAACTTAGGCATCCAAAAATGATTAATATAAAGACTTGGGTGGCAAAATCGAGACAATGAAAAGTGAACTGATTTATGACCTAGGACAGTTAATAAGTGGAATAAATAACAGTTTAGGACAGTCACGGAGTGGACTAAATCAAATTTACTATTATAAACAACGAAGTAAAAAATCTGAGAAATGAAAAATCAAACTTCTGTAAACAGGTCACAGAACTAAAAATAGAACTTGTGGTTGAATGAAAGCACAATCAATCTGATGCATGGGGTGGCAAAGTAAAAAATAATAGTGTAAAGGTAGAATTAGATCAAATAAATGAAGCTAAAAACATTTGTACCATGGAAAATGTAATTTTTTCAGAAGATACTGGTCGTAGGTTGTGTTCCAAAAATGAACACCATAGAGACAGAAGTGATGACATTTTCTGCAGGACCTGACCATCATTTTGCAGGACAATGCTCAAGCGCGTACACTGCAAGCTGTTACTGATTTGTTTGACTGATGGGGCTCCTAAGTGCTATACCACCTACTGCACTCCCCTGACGGAGGCCCTCGTAAGTTCAATTCGATTTCTAAACTGAAGGGAACGCTTCTCGGCATTTGCTTCAAAACTGCTACAAATTCGTTGGCCAATAGACTGCGCCACAAGAACTGCCAACACAACTGGCAACAGGTTATACACAATGCTGGTGACTACTTAGAAGGTCAATAAAACTTTGAAACAAGTATCTATTCTGTACAAGCTGTAAATAAATAGTTGCCACTATTAAAGTTGGAACCTTGTATCTCTCATTTACGACTAGCTGACATGTTTTCTTTGTGGATTGTTGCCACATTAATTTGATGGAAACAAACTGGCACAGCCTGTTAGCCTGGTAGTTACCCTGTAACCTGCCCAATTATAGAAAACGTTAATGTCCTCTTTGCACTTGGAAGCTCACAGTGTGAACTCCCCACTTGCCAGTGCATGCAGAGTGTACCATCAACGCATTAGCCCATAGACGGCTTGGCTTCTCTGCTGTGTCAGTGTGGTCTTCTGGATCACGCCATGCTGCTGCTGCTGCTGCTGCTTCATGTCGCAGCGGACCCCGCCAACCACGTCACACCTTTGTAGCCGTGTAATCTTGTCGTGCTGCCAACGGTCCATGCCACCTTGCCACCGCACACAGATGCTGCCACCACTGCCTTCATCATCTCGACAACCGGTGCCTTTGTCACTGTCTCTGCTGATGCGGGATGTTAATCTAAGCGTTGCTGCAATGCATCCTGTTCTTCACTACCTGCGCTCAAGCTTCCGCCGCAGGATCTGTTGCTGCTTAATCTAGAATAGGTTACTAGTGTTGACACCTCTCACTTGTAACATTATTGGTCTGCCGAAATTTTGGCCCTAGTACTGTAACCATGCCTGTTACGCATTTGTACACTTTGCCAGAGAGGCCAGAAACAGCTTCTGCAGCCACTGCTGCTTCAAATAAAGAGGTAAATTGTTTCGCACTCTTATGAATGCAACTTAGTCAAATGACACCCGGCAAATTAGAGTTACAGAGACAGCTTGATGAAGTTTTATATGATCCCTGTCGTGAAACCTGGCAGTTGCCAATACAGACTGCTGCAAGCTCTTTCAAAGCCACTCCACTGGATCCTATCATGTAAGCTCACTGCAGTTACTTTTGTACTTTTATTTTCTGCAAAACCAAGTGAAAATGTCAAAACTTTATATCAATGCCTGTATGCAGCTAAGAGTATTCATTTCATTGTAATTTGCTAGAAAATGTTGTTGATGTAAGGCAAACATGTTCCTGGCCCAACAGTTTTCTTTTAAATGTAACAAAATTAAAACTTTCTGGCATGCATGCACCTATGTGAAGTCAGTCAATGTGTTGGGTGACGCAGTCACTTTTGATATCCCGGTGAAGGGATTAGCAGAGCACTACTCCAACAAATGAAGTGTCAGTTACTTTGGTTATCAACATCCCAAAAGAAGAATGGAGAAAATTTTGAGGCATTTGATAATCGCATCAAAACTGTATCTCACCGCTCTTATGACCTAGAGAAGAATCAAACCATTAATGATTTGCTAATCGAGGAAGCTGAAGGCAGAGCCTTATTTATTCCACTTATTAATTGTCCTAGGCCATAAATCAGTTCACTTTTCATTGCCTCAATTTTGCCACCCAAGTCTTTATATTAATCATTTTTGGATGCCTAAGTTAATTGTTTCTGCATAAAACTTTTTACGTCTTCAACAGAAGCGTAATTAAGGGCTGCACATGAAGAAAACAATGAGAATGGAGACATACTATGACAATTCGCAGCAAGGCATAATATGATTACTAAAAGTACCTTCTTCCCACACAAAAGGATACATCTGGGTACTTGGATGTCTGCAATCAATGGAGTAGTCAGTCAAATATGCCACTCCACGTCAAATATATACGTGCGGAGCTGCAGAAGATCAAACAGTGACACACCACTTTGTGATAAAACCAGTCTTGAGACAGAAACTTTCATTAGCAAACGGCAAGAGAACAGAAAAGAAGATGAACTGGAATACTGGATACCGCACAAGAAATAATAGGTATAAGAAGGTACAGAAGGACCCAGGAATGGTTTGACAAGGATTGCAGATCAGCAATTGAGGAAAAGAAAAGGACACGAATAAAAGTGCTACAGAGAGAAACTAGAAAAAAAAGTGGAACAATACAGAGAATTAAGGAGATGAGCTTGCAGACTGTGCAAGAGTGAAAGAGAGTGGACTAAGAAGAAATTTCAAGAACCAGAAGAGTTACAGTAACAGAGTGAAATAAGACTGTTTTATCACGCTGTAGGCTAAATAAAGAGCACATTCCAGTAAAAAGTAATGACATGCTCCAGTAAAGATGGGAAAATGATAAAGGAGGAAAAACAGATAATGGGAAGATAGGCAGAGTATTTCAAAGATACACTAAATACCAGACTAGAAGATGAGGAGACAGCTGCACAGCAGGAAAGAGTGAAGCTGGAAGTAGACAATGATGCCATTGAGGCAAGATAACCAAACCTATAAGAGGTCTCCCAGGCTGTGCACAAGACGAAAAACAATTTAGCCCCTGGGGAAGACAGCATTATTCCTGAATGAATAAAAACTGGTGGAGAGGCTGTAATAAAGGAACTGCACACATTAATATCAGGTACACAGGAAACAGAAACCATGCCAGATAACATCACTTCGGTTCCGAGAGTTTCAGGAATTTTACAGAAAATTGGAACAGAGATCAACATAAACATCATTTCTGGCCCTTTTATTGCTCATGAAAACCACACAAAGCATGTTGTACCACCATAAAGTGAGACCTACAGAGGCGGTGGACCAAACTGCTGTACACACCGGTTCGTCTAATACCCAGCAGCACGTCCCCTTGCATTGACGCATGCCTGTATTCGTTGTGGCATATTATCCATATGTTCATCAAGGCACTGTTGGTTCAGACTGTCCCGCTCCTAAACGGCAATTCAGTGTAGATCCCTCAGAGTGGTTGGTAGGTCATGTCGTCCATAAAAACCACTTTTCAATCTATCCCAGGTATGTTCGATTGGGTTCATGCCTGGAGAACATGCTGGCAACTCTAATCAAGCGATGTCATTATCCTGAAAGAAGTCATTCACAAGATGTGCACGATGGGGATGCGAATTGTCATTCATGAAGACAAATGCCTCACCAATATGCTGCCGACATGGTTCCACTATCGGTTGGAGGATGGCATTGACGTATCGTACAGCCGTTACGGCATCTTCCATGAACAACAGGGGCCTACTTCGGCGCACATAATACCACCCCAAAACAGCAGCAAACCTCCACCTTGCTGCACTTGGTGGACAGTGTGTCTAATGCATTCAGCCTGACCGGCTTGCCTCCAAACACATCTCAAACGATTGTCTGGTTGAGACACTCACTCATCGGCGAAGAGAACATGATGCCAATCCTGAGCAGTCCATTCGGCAAGTTGTTGGGCCCATCTGTACCGTGCTGCATGGTGTCATGGTTGCAAAGATGGACCTCGCCATGGATGTCGGGAGTGCAGTTGCGCCTCATGTGGCCTACTGTGCACAGTTTGAGTCGTCATAAGACATCCTGCGGCTGCACGAAAAACATTAGTCAACATGGTGACGTTGCTGTCAGGGTTCCTCTGAGCCATAATTTGTAGGTAGTGGTTGTCCACTGTAGTAGTAGCCCTTGGGTGGCCTGAGCCAGGCATGTCATCAACAGTTTCTGTCTCTCTGTATCTCCTCCATGTCTGAACAACATCGCTTTGCTCCACTCCAAGCTGCCTGGACACTTCCCTTGTTGAGAGCCGTTCCTGGCTCAAAGTAACAATGCGGACATGATCAAACCACTGTATTGACCATGTAGGCATGGTTGAACTACAGATAACACGAGCCATGTACCTCCTTCCTGGTGGAATGACTGAAACTGATTGGCTGTCAGGCCCCCTCTGTTTAATACATGCTGCTCATGCATGGTTGTTTACATCTTTGGGTGGCTATAGTGACATCTCTGAACAGTCAAAGGGACTGTGTCTGTGATACAATATCCACAGTCAACGTCTATTTTCAGGAATTCTGGGAACTGGGGGTGGTGCAAAACTTTTTTTGATGTAAGTTACCTGTATTGGTAGCCATGAAGTGAAAAATGTATTTGCAATGAGACTAAAGAAACTGGTAGTTATGTTGCCTTTTGAAGTTCCAACATTATTATGAGAAGGAAAGTTGCTACTCACCATATTGCGGAGATGCTGAGTTGCAGGTAGGCACAACAAAAAGACTTTCACACTTAAAGCTTTGGGCCAATGGCTTTCGTCAACAATATACATACATACATACGCACTGTGCCACATGTGTGTCTATTGTTGACGAAGGCCACTGACTGAAAGCTTTAAGTGTGAAAGTCTTTTCGTTGTGCCTTTCTGCGACTCAGGATCTCGGCTATATGGTGAGTAGCAACTTTCCTTATAATATTGTTACATTCCATCCTGGATTTTCCATTGTTTGACTTTTAAAGTTCTGTGTTTCTTATCTGAAATGGTCCATAAAATTGCTTCTTTGAGGGAACAGGTATGCAGCTGGCATATACACGGGGTAGAATTTGACATAAACATGCTAAAGAACATTGTCAGTAACTGATTTGTGTATGAAGTGTAAGTACATTGTTTGCATGTACAGGAGTAGAGTTTACCGTTAACATAAAAAGAAACATTTTCAAAAAGTGGTACATATGCAGTGGAAATGTTATTGAAAGGAGGCATGTGTATATGAAAATTCTGATGTATATTTTTGAGGACAGGTTGAGTTTTTCAAAGTTTTGTGTTGTCTTGCTCTCAAACTGCAAAAATTTCTAAAAATATGTTTCATGTTTGCTGGTCAGTTCAAAAGGAGTTCCATACGCTGGTGGTCAAAGTTGTATTAATCCTTCCTGAAAATGTAAGGGGGGGGGGGGGGGGGGGGGCTCCTTTTGTAAAGGATATACACCAACTGTCAGGCAGTGCCTCCCCAGCAAGGTGCTACCATTTTTCATTTGCTGGTACACTCTTCTTCTTCTTCTTCTACTACTACTACTACTACTACTACTACTATTGCTGCTGCTATCCTGTCTAGTCGATCAGTAAATGCAAGCGATTGTCTTCTACTGTTCTTATGCAAATATTTGGATCAATTTAATTTGTTGAGTTAATAAGCATTTATAAAGGGTGTGTTCTCTTAGGGCCTCAAGTATTATTTGGAGAAAAGACGGGATGGATCATTGCACATTTCTGGAAAAAGTTTATTCAGTTTTTGAAAAATGGTAATGACTGTAATTTTTAGTAAAGATACTACATTTGTAAGTACAGCAAATAATTGTTATAAAACTTTGGAGGTAAAATTAAAAAAGGAAAAATATAGTTGAAGTTGCAATTACTTAAATAGTAATGAAGAGCTTCAGCTTTGTAAACAACAGTAACTGTAATGAGTTGTAAGTTATATGAGGAATTTAGTGCCAGTTTAAGAATGAAGAAAGATTGTTAATCACGAGTGAGCTGCTTGAAATGAAACAAGTTATTTGTTGAAATACATGTGTGGTTTAGCATAATCTGAATGGTGGATTAATTATCAGTTGTGCAGTAATGGAGTTGAATCGTTTATTGCAGAAACATAACTTTTCTACTTTTTGACACTAAATCAGTTATTCATATTTTTATGACTTTAGAGACAATACCTACAGTTTTATGTAGTAGAATCAACATGTCTACCATACATCCCTGGCCTACAGACACAATGTAAATTTCAGTTTAGTGCAGAAACAATATTTCTCCTGGACAGATGCTGTTTCTGCTCTACATGTGTGCATGAGATGTCAGTACAGGAAGTGTTTCATGCTGGTGACTCACCATTACTGTAGTCAATTTTCACAACAGGGACAATACTGCAAAGTTTTATGTAGATGATGTGGGGGGAGGCTAAGGAAAGACTGGATCAAGTTGGCTCTTTTATTTTAGATGACATAAACAGTGACTTCCCAAGTTCTGCCACATACCTACATGAATTTTCTGACGTATGTCCCAATCAGAAAATAAATAATGCTGTTGCTAGATTTCTCCAAACCCTTATTATTAGTGGAAAATTACAAAGTGCACATCCTTGTTTTTCTATACGTGGGCATTCTTTCATGCCATGTGATTGTGATTTTGGGGTTATAAAGAGGAAGATTCGCACACCACCGGCGACAATGTATTCAGAATTAATAATAGCTTTGAACGAGAACAACCAATTTACTGTTAAAACAGTACAGACAGCAGACAACTTTGATTTTTATAACTGGTGGCTAAAATACTTTTAAAAAATCAGTCCTTTCAATTAAGCCTATGGGAAGAAGAGTGAAAAGAGAAGAAAAAGTGAATTTATCGAGCTTTAATATGTAGAGGATCATGTCAGAGGAATTAATTTCATTAATGGACTGGTTGCTTATAATTACAACCGTTGCTTTCTACAACCAACTGTCCATTGCTGCCACATGTTCCTGATTATCCACAGATCTATGTGTAAGTAAATGAAAAGAAACTGACAAATTGCAGCCATACATACCAACAGAATATCATGCATTTCTAATGAATATTAGCTACACTCTCCCCAACAACTACTGACAATTTCTGTTGATAACGTTCCATTCACAACTACGTTATTTTTTATTTCCTCATTCTCTACTGAATTTATGACAGTGTAGCTTTATGGTAATAGAAATAGCACAAGGTATTTCTTTTTATTTCAAACATGTTCTGTGTCGAAATTTCTGAGTCAGACACAATTGCAGTTTTTTCTGTCACTAAGAACCCCCTCACATATACAAAAAACAGGCCCTATAATCTGTTTAAAACTTTTCTGTTGCAAGAAATAAAGTTTCTAAATTCATTACAGAAACTGCACATCTCCATCACTTTCAAAAATTCTGTAGGCTTTTGTATTTGCCTCATACTATCGAATAAAATATAAAAATATTTGAATTCAATCAGCAGCAGATAAAACAAAAGCAAAAAATCAATAGGTCACCTAACTAGATTATTTCTTACTAATTTTTTTTCCATTTCCTGAGTAATGTGATTGAGTGGATAAGTGTTGTTTCAGAAATAAACGATTCAGTTTATTGGGTAATTGCATTTGTGAATTTAACAGTGGAGTGTCATTATTTTAAAGTAATTTGATGGTTAATGAAGGCAATGAAGGAGGTTAATTATTAATGATAATTCTGAGGTTTATAAGGAACTGTGATAATTTTGAAGATAATGGAGTTATGTTATGAATATGATGATAGGGTGACTATGATTATATTGCTGGTAATGAGGAATATGATGATAGGGTGACTACGATTATATTGCTGGTCATGAGGAATATGACATTAATGAATAACGAGAAAAGATATCAGGTTATGGTTAAGGAATGTGTTAGAAACCCAATTTTTGCTGTAGTTAATTTTTTTTAGCATGCATGTACTCCATTGGTTTACATGTAGTAAAATGCAACTGAGGAAAGTATATTGTCAGTGACACAACAGAAATATGTTTATTTATATAAAGTTGGGGGCACTCTAGCGAAAAATGGTTGATGTTTTGGCACATACAGTACTAATTTTTAAGAATATGAAATGGAGTGGAGTAAGGAATATTTAACAAATGGCTCTGAGCACTAAGGGACTTAACATCTGAGGTCATCAGTCCCCTAGATCTTAGAACTACTTAAACCTAAGGACATCACATACCTCTATGACCGTGGCAGGATTCAAACATGCGACCATAGCGGTCGCGTTGTTCCAGACTGAAGCACCTAGAACCGCTCGGCCACACCAGTCGGTGAATATTTAAAATCTACTGAAATTTTGTGTATTGCTTTTAGGTAATTTTCAGAAAATGTGTGCTCTTACCTCCCCTTTTCTTATGGCAGAAGTTTTATTAATAATTTTTCTGCATTAGTTATGCTGCATAGAAACATGTTTTGATGACAAGTCTGGAATAGCTGATTTTAATGAAAAAATAGATATGATAAAAGAAAGTACAAAAAAGCTACAAAATTTGAAGGATGGTGCATTATAATCCTTTGATGAAGCAATGTGTTCCAAATGGCACTTCTATCCACTCAAATGCAATAAGGTTCTTTTACTATGTTTCTTTTTAATTTCAGGTTGTTGTGTGATACCTCTTTGATGTGTATTTTATTGACATTTTGTAAAGATACGAGGGCTATCCACAAAGTACATTACGTTTTCGTTTGTGTCCGTTAGGGGCGGGGCTAGCGTGGCCATCTTGGTGTCATGGCATTCTGCCGCTCAGTCGGCAACCTGCCGTGCTAGTGAGAGGTTTGTGCTGTACTCCGTTGAGTTACTGTGACAGTTTTAAATGTCAGCGTCAATTGAAAATGCCGCGAAGTGTGAAGTGCGTGCTGTAATAAGGTTTCTGACTGCAAAAAACTGTACACCGATAGAAATTTATCGGCAGCTTTGTGAAGTGTACGGGGACAACATAATCACTGAAGGTGGAGTGCATCAATGGGTCATAAAATTTTAAAATGGCCAAACTAACGTTCACGACGAAGAGCGAAGTGGAAGACCCAGCATAGTAACTGCCGAACTTGTCGAAAAAGTCAATGCCACGGTCTGTGAAAACCGTGATTTCACAATAACGGAACTATCTATGAGTTTTCCACACATTTCACTAAGTTTGTTGCACGAAATCATTATCGAAAAGCTTGGTTACAACAAGTTTTGTGCAAGATGGATACCAAAAATCTTGACAGAGATTCACAAAAATCAGTGAATGGCTGCAGCGCTAACGTTTTTGGACGCTTACGAGAAAGATGGTGACTCATTACTCAATCACATCGTTACTGGTGATGAAACATGGGTTAAGCATGTGAACTGCGAGACAAAATTGCAGTAAATGCAGGGGGCACACAAATTCCCCCCCAAAACCCAAGAAATGCATGCAGACAATGTCGGCAAGGAAGGTGATGGCGACCGTCTTTTGGGACAGAAAAGGTGTGATTTTTGTGGATTTCCTGGAAAGAGGCACTACAATAAACTCTCAAAGGTATTGCCAAACTCTGCACAACCTCAGAAGAGCGATACAAAACAAGCGCAGGGAAAGTTGGGCTCAAAGATCTTGCTGATTCATGACAACGCCCGGGCCCACACGGAAAATGCCACTCGTGAAGTTCTCGAATCTTTTAAGTGGGAGTCGTTTCCTCATCTGCCGTACAGTCCCGACCTGGCACCGAGCGACTTCCACTTATTCCCAGCAATGAAGAACTGGTTGGCTATGCAGCGTTTTGATGACGACGCACAGCTTCAAGAAGAGGTAACCACGTGGTTGAAGGCGCAGGCGGCTGAATTTTACGACGAAGGAATTTCCAAGCTAGTCCATCACTACGATAAGTGCCTTAATTTAAATGGCAACTATGCAGAAAAGTAGTATTTAAGTGTGGCTTTCATCTGTATATAATAAAAAAATTTCCAATACTTCATTTATTTTTAATTCCAAAACGTAATGTACTTTGCGGATAGCTCTCGTATTTACAAAAGGTTTTCCCTGTGCACTGATATGTGAAATTGTTAGAGGAGGGGGAAGCGTTATTGAAAATTGTGTAGTCCAGTGGTCGTCAAACTGTGGTCCGAGGGCCACATGCAGCTCATATCACTTATTAATGCGGCCCATGGTTCTAAGTCGTATTTTATAATAATATGCATCTATCAACTAACAGGTGAATTCAGATACGTCAACTAATGCTAAGAGTTTTGTATGAATGCAGTTTTCTCATTCAGTAACAAACAAAAATACTTTGAGATATGTTATTATCTTAAGATGTGCTTAATTTTAATTGATGTTGGTAAATATGATTGTGAGCTGACTAAAGTTGGTCGCTCACCTCAGGGGCAGAGAGGTAAACAGCATGGCCACTGAAGGATTAGAGGGAGTGAGAGGGGAAATGTTTCATTGTCTTCTAGTACTGACTGACTAACAGGCGTGCACGACTCATAATGATCAATTTCTGTGGTTTAAATTTTAACATGTAAATAACACGGAACCGTGAGTGCGCATTATGGAGACAGTTACCTTCGAATGCAGTACTTATTTCTAGCAAGGGATATGATCTACATTAAGGCTGTTGTAATACAAAATGAGTGGAAGGAAAATATCATTCGAAACATTTAGTTAACATTTCTGATCGTGCCTAATATTGCACAATACACTTACACATAAGTACAAATACTATTATTAATCAGTTAATAATCTGCTCACACAGGCAACACAACACTTCATCAAGCAATCGCAGTGTCACAGTTTTGGGGTCACCAAGGGTGGCAGCAATCTGAAACAGAGCACAGTTGACACGAAGTGTTACAAGTGGTGCCAACGTTTGACGCTCAGTACTTGAGGACCACAGCCAATGTATAGCGCCCTTCTATAATTACTCTGTTGAGGGCTCATAATATAATGATTTATGTGGGCTACAATTAATAGTAAGATTGGTATATACGTGGCACGAGGTGCTGCCCACAAATCAGTATTGGTTCTTGAGCAAAAAATTTTGAAGACTACTGGTGTAGTCTTTTATGAACTGAAGATCCAAAGAAACAATTACACCTGCCTAATATCGTGTAGGGCTCCTGCGAGCGCATAGAAGTGCCACAACACAACGGGGCGTGGATTTGACTAATGTCTGAAGTAGTGCTGGTGGGAACCGACATCGTGAATCATGCAGACCTGTCCATGAATCCAGAAGAGCACAAGGGGATGGAGACCTCTTCTGAACAGCACATTGCAAGTTATCCCAGATATGTTCAATAGTGTTCATGTTTGAGGACTTTGATGGCCAACAGAAACATTTAAGCTCAGAAGAGTGTTCCTGGAACCACTCTGTAGCAATTCTGGATGTGTGGGATGTCGCACTGTCCTGCTGGAATTTCCTAAGTCCATCAGGATGCATAATCGATATGAATAGACAAAGGTGATCAGACAGGCTGCTTACATACATGTCACCTGACAGTCGTATCTAGACTCATCAGGGGTTCCATATCACTCCAACTGCACACGCCCCACACCATTACAGAGCCTCCACCAGCTTGAACAGTCCCCTGTTGACATACACGGTCCATGTATTCATGACAGTGTCTCATACTTGTCCACATTCAACCACTCGATACTATTTGAAATGAGATTTGGCCAACGAGGCAACATGTTTCCAGTCATCAACAGTCCAGTGTTGGTGTTGACGGGTCCAGGCGAGGTGTAAAGCTTTGTGTAATGCACTCATGAAGGGTACACGAGTGGGCCTTCGGCTCTGAAAGCCCATATTGATGATGTTCGTTGAAAGGTTCGCATACTGGCTCAGCATTGAAATCTGCAGTAATTTGCAGAAGTGTTTGTTGCACTTCTGTCATGTTGAATGATATTCTTTAGTCGTTGTTGGTCCCATTCTTGCATGATCATTTTCCAGCTGCAGCGACATTGGAGATTTGATGCTTTACCGGATTCCTGATATTCACGGTACACACGTTAAGTGGTCGTACAGGGAAATCCCCACTTCATCGGTACCTCGGAGATGCTGTGTTCCATTGCTCATGCGCCAACTGTAATACCATGTTCAAACTCATTTAAACCTTGATAACCTGCCATTGTAGGAGCAGTAACCGATCTAACAACTGTGCCAGATACTTCTTGTCTTATATAAGCACTGTCGGCTGCAGCGTTGAATTCAAGCCTGCTTATGTATCTCTGTATTTGAATATGCATGCCTATACCTGTTTCTTTAGTGCTTCAATGAAGTGATATATATGATGTGGACACTTGGAAGTAGTGCAAAAAACAGAAAGAAAATTAGTTTATTAAAATTTATTTCAAGTACAAGGGTATCTTATCAAGAAATTTAGGTCTGACGAAAGGAATTGCTTTGTATCTTTCTTGCATGTGACCTTGTGCTGACGCTAGTGCAAAGTACATGGAATCAAAATGCCTTGTGACTGCAGTAAAAGGCAGACAGTGAATTAAGGATGACAACAGTGGATAACGTGGCAGTTTGGTGAAACCATCATCGTAATGGTTTCAAATTTTTTTCCGCAAGTAATGTTTGATGATAAGTAACTAAGTAAATAAAAATTAAATTTTGTAAATTGCTTCTGAATAAAAACGTTATTAAAATTTTCAGATAACCAAGTACTCTGTAAATTTAAGTATTTCACTAAATTTAGTAATACAACAATTAAAAATGTAGAGAAAATCTAATTTTGTAATTTTTTTAATGATGAAAATATTCAGGTTTCTATTTGATAATACCGTCTGGCTAACTCCATGGGTGCCTTGAAGGGAAGGGGAAGGGGGAGGGGGAGGGAGGCTGGGGGCGGATTATGTGACGAAGGATTGAGCCATACCATCCTACTTTAGCTACACTCCCTAATTTGTAAGTTAAAGCATGTATTAATTTTTTCCCAATGTTTTTACTCAAATATTAATGGTAACATTACACATTACACAAAAATGTCAAGTTTTGAATAAAGAGAACACCACTTCAAAACCTTATTATTCAGGTCATGCTATGTACTGTTCTGGATGTAGTAATCAGTTTCACTAGGAATGCTGTAGTTCAAAAGTTATTGCAATTATAAAATTTTGTGCAGCCAGTTATTCATAAAAACACTATGAGCTAATACATTAAATACAAAGGAAAGACCCAATTCACTACAAAGACTAATTTCCCCTTATATCAGTAATGTATTTATATTTGCCCAAATTTAAGTAGTTTTCAGATGTTGTTAATTGAAGACTTCAAATATCTCAAACTATTGGAAAGGATTATGACCAAAGTACTGTAACATTACAGGATTTAGTCACATACTTTTGTTAATATGGAGTTTCTACATCCAATATCACCCATATTATGTGACAACCTTCACTAATTAAGAATTACATAATTTTCAATAGCTGAATTTCATCATTCAGTGCAGATGCCATACTTGTAATTCAGTGAATCCCAGTGTGTATACATAATTCAGTTCTGTACATTTTAATAGCTACTATTCATATCCAATATGCGTTAAAACAAACTTGACCACAATTTCAGCTGCCAGTTAGGAATGAACATTTTAATCCATGGTATTTTCAAACTGTAACTGAATTACCAAACTTGCTTAGTATTTTAGTGTAAATCTTTATAAGGCTGATGCTCATGACATTTGTGACAGTCTGCTTTGAGTCTAAGTCAGTCTACATTCAGCTTTAGCAATAACTTCATTTCGGTCAGTACAAGTCTTAGCACTGCATTGATCACGTCACTGGATTATGTTTGTTATTCTTTTGACACCATGTTTTGGTTACAGAAAAGTATACAATGCATTACATATTGGGATTTATTTACATCAGACTCAGAAACCATTATATTGCAGTATAATGTTGCATAAACAACACCGAGTGAACTCATTTGCAGGTTGTGAGCAGTATCTGTTAGAATGTTAGTAAACCTCTTTGAGTATATGTACAATTATTGCCATGGTATGTTGTGGGAAGATTATTAATATTGTATGTGCCTGTAAGACACTTCAGAACTAATTAAATGCCATGAGAACTGGCACCTCCCTCTCCCTGCTGCACAACCTAATTCACGTGCTGATGTACATTTCTTGATCATACTCTTTAGCCCATTTACTGAAATGGTGCCTCTTCTTAGTTGTTTCTGTCAGCGATATTTCTGCAGTGCAGTGCTGCCACTCCTGCAGTTCTAATAAAACAACTTTCCCTACAGTGCACAGGCTTTCTTCTGTAGCCAGTGTGTCTAGTGCTGAAAATTTTGAACTTTCTAACACTTTGCACTAACAGCCACTTCACAAAAGAAAGCAATATGCACTGCCAAGGGATAAACAGGACATTAATGCAAAAACAGAAAACATTTCACATTTTTTCACCTGGAGGCAGAATGTGGAACTATTAGCTTTCAGCATACTCCACCACAAGTGCACCAATTAATGAACATATCTGCAATGTTTCATTGTCGAACGATGTATACAGCCCACACCGCAACACCATCAGTGTAATTGTAACTACCTGGTACCCGCAAAAGTTTCAACTGTATCACTGCTTACTTACTGTATCTACAAAAAATAATTAACTTGTGATAAAATTAAGCCAGTAGTATTCAATTCTGATCAGCTTATACACGGATTGTACTACAAATCCATAATATGCTAAACCAAACATAAACACACATGGGGAACATTCTTTGCAGGAATAACATAACACATAGAAGAGCGACATAATGATAGAACTTAATGAAAAGTCACTGGAATGATGTTACACTCACACATCATGGGGTAATTGTGAAGTAATTAACAAAAATAGTGTATTGTTATCAATGTATATTTCATGAAATTTCAATGCAAAACCCAAATTATTTCTACATGGTAATCATATCAGACATGTTGTCATTATTTGTCAAGCTAAAATTTGCCATTTTTTTTGAAAGTATACAAATTTCAATTGTAAGTTAAACTAAGTACAGTTTAAAAAATATGTGGAATGATCTTTTAATTGCTGCAAATTACATAAGGACTAACAGCAATAGCTGTGGAGGTCAGTCAGTATTGCCTCAGTTTTAGCAAAATATTGTGTTAGTCGAGAATGAAATTTTGGTGTATGTCTTTGTAGGAAGAAACTATAGAAGGATGTTAACTACATTATCTGAATAATTAGTGCACCACAAAACTGTATTAATATACAGAATTCAACAGGAAACAAATATGGAAGTTAAATATTCAAGATTTAATTGATCCATTGCTGTCAGTGTTTCTTCTGTGATGCCCCTACTTTCATAAAATAAAGAACTGCTTCAGTCACAAATCGTGATTTTATTTCAATGCACAATGCATTTTCAGTCCTTGGTGCTTATCGTCAGGTGCTTTGACAGTTTACATCTTTTGTCAAATATAGGTTGATTCTGGTCATGATAAGACTACACTGGTATATTACAAAGTGGCAGATTGTGAATATAAGTTAACAAAATTAAAGCAATCCAAAAAATAACCTATTTTTTTTCAGTAGTGGATACCTGGTTTTGAAGTACAATATGAGAAGGCATGTTAATGTACATATATACACCTTCCATTTTACAGCGCATCTGTAGAATGGAAAGTGTATATATGTCTGCTCACACTGCACTCCAAAACCAGGTATCTGCTAGTGGAAATTTGTCTTATTAGTTTTGTAAACTTATATTTCAATATGCCACTGTAATACACCAATGTAATCTTACCATGACCACAATTAATCTAATTACGGAAAAAATTGTTGTAGACTGTCCAAAACCTGAAGATGAGCTCTGAGAGCAAAAGGCATTGTGCATTGAATAAAATCACAATTTGTTACTAATTTATCCCAGGAGCAGCAAAATGTTAAAGGATTTTTGCAAAACTTGATAAAGTACACTGAACTAAAAGGTGACATTTTATGTTTTCATAATAATTCATTACATCAATGACCACTTAAATTATGCAAAATATTCACATCACCAGTTCTGGCAAACAGCTGTCGTCTTCAGATGTGATAAAATGTGATGTGATAAAATCCACTACAAAGCTTCATACAGATATATAACAAAAACAACTAGGCACTTAGAACATTACAAAGTCAATATTCTTAAATATCTGTGTGATGCTTTGTAGTGGATTTTGTCACACGTGAAGATGATAGCTGTTTGCTGAAACCAGTAATGTAAATATTTTATACTTATTTAAGTGATAGTTCACATAATGAATTATTATACAAAACATTTACAATAATCCCATACTTTCTGCTGTCTCAACTTTCAAAAAGCTTTTTTAAGTTCTTTGTAATATACAGAAACAGTCTTTCATTGTCAGGATACAAGTGTTTCACCTTGCTTTTGCACCAAGCCTAAGAAAATGGACCATTTTAGCATGTTGTCTCAAAATTCCTCCCTGAGATCATTTTACTATTGCCACCAATAGTCATGACTTGCTACCCATAAGTTCCCAACCTCTTTCTTTTTTTTTTCTTCTTCAGGAAAATAACCACCAACTTGACATGTCTGCATTTCCATTATCGAGGCTACATAATTGTACATTAATCTCTCAAGGGTGTATGGACTATCTGCCACTGAATTATTCTTTTCAGTGTAAAAAATGGGTTGGAAGTACTAATTAACTAGATTCCAGTTCTTTCCATAGGAACAGCATAACCAACTACTAGATGAACATACTGGATGGTTGTGTTTGTGGGTTTTGGAAAGTGTACAGAAAGTGGGTATGTGGGGTGAGGAAGGAGATGGAGTTGGGAGAGAGGTTCTGGGATGAGTCTAGGTATTTGGGTAAGGATTGGAGGCTATGTTGGAATTGTTTTAAGATTGTGGATGGCTGTTTTTTTGTTCTGCTGAGAGGATTACAAATTTAGAAAGGGATCTGAGAAAGGAAGGTGAGGCTACATTTGGAGATAATGAAATCCTGGAGGGTGGGGGGAAGAGAGGCAGGGTTATGGTTGGATGAAATTATGGACAGAGAGAGGCAAGGTTCAACATTACCTTTCAGTCAGTTTTCGTCACATGGCTTGGTGGCAAAAACGTGGTTTTACCTTAGAAATCAGACGAAGGAAAGTACATTTTACACCGGTTTAGCATGACTGAATTTGAGTGTAAGTTTGCAGGTGATTCTTCGTTAAGGGCTGAAACTTCTGTTGGGTTGAGATTCTTGGTAGACAAATTGACAACAGTGTCAATTCCATTTCCATTGCCTAATCCCTTAAGTTGTTATCCAAAGACTTTTTTTATACAGCTCATGTTTTTCTAAATCTGTTTCCAATGTTTATTTCAACTCTTTCATTTTACTATTGACCTTTCAGGTTTCTCTTGTGTTCTACCATGATCCCCCTGCTGTCACTGACGTTACTTTTCTCTTATTACATTAACATACGATTCGTTATGGGCCCTTGCTCCATTTACCTTATGTCAATTCACAAATGCAATTCTATGCCTAGCTGAAACCCAGTCCACATGTTGTTGTTGTTGTTGTTGTTGTCTTCAGTCCAGAGACTAGTTTGATGCAGCTCTCCATGCTACTCTACCCTGTGCAAGCTTCTTCATCTCCCAGTACCTACTGCAACCTACATCCTTCTGAATCTGTTTAGTGTATTCATCTCTTTGTCTCCCTCTACGATCTTTACTCTCCACGCTGCCCTCCAATACTAAATTGGTGATCCATTGATGCCTCAGAATAAGTCCTACCAACCGATCCCTTCTTCTAGTCAAGTTGTGCCACAAATTTCTCTTCTCCTCAATTCTGCTTAATACCTCCACATTAGTTATGTGATCTACCCATCTAATCTTCAGCATTTTCCTGTAGCACCACATTTCGAAAGCTTCTACTCTCTTCTTGTCTAAACGCAGTCCCACATATTGTTCCTGAAATTCTGCCAAATCTATGAAATCCCCTTGCCCCTCCCAATGGGATCACAATACAAACACCCTCCTCTGGATGCCATCCTCCTTTCTCAATTATCTCCAGTTCTTCAGACCCTGTAAATCTATACCTCTCACAAACCTATTGGTATGAAAATAAATTTCAGTGCCACAGGTATATCTGCTTCCTATGTACATCAATATCAATCTCATCAACTATTAACACTAACTCTACTTTGACAACTGCCACCACTTCCATGGGGAGTGCAAATGAAGAGCAATCCCTTGTCCACTATGTTGACAGACAGGCAGGTACTGTCTTCCAAACCTATTCCACAAACAGATCTTTTGTGCCACACCCACACATGCTAATTCTCAAACCTCCCCCCCCCCCCCCCCCCCATTAACACAATGTCATCTTGGACTGGAATAATTTGACCAACATCCTCTGCATGGGCTTCTACTACTACTCACTGCGCTTGGAAATGAGGAATAGCCTCTCCAGAATCCTCCTAGCTTCTCGTAAAGTTAGAATTCTGCCACTTACACAATCTATGAAATATCCTCATCCACCTTTATGCCATACTCACTCCCAAACTTTTGCCAGATGGTTCTTATCCCTGGGGAACACCCAGGTGCAAGACATGGTCTATGCTCCCAGCCAGTATATCCATTTCCATTCCCTTTATAGGGATATCATAACCCATCAGAGACAGAGCCACATGTGAAAACATCCCTGTCATATACCAACACTACTGGGCTTGACCACCAACAATAGGTCCACCCAAATAAATGGCCACAGCCAAACGGTGGCGAAGAGAAAACTGACCATATACTGGCAGAACATACAGGTCGACATGACATGCCCAACTTTATTTTAGTGGCTGCTTCACAACCCATGCCATCTGTATCCTTCCCCTTCTTAGCAGAGTTTCAGAATAATATAAGGGGAATTTTTCTTACAACATATTCTTCAATTTACAGTCTCCTGACTTCTATCTGTACTAGCCCCTGTCCCACACTCACCACCATCCCAGTCCTCATGCCTCCCACTTTACTAACTTAACCTAAGCCCAGTGTGTTTCTCTATTATTTACCTCATACTCCAGTTTTTG
This sequence comes from Schistocerca americana, assembly GCF_021461395.2. Lineage (NCBI taxonomy): Eukaryota > Metazoa > Arthropoda > Insecta > Orthoptera > Acrididae > Schistocerca > Schistocerca americana. The sequence goes on along the minus strand of NC_060125.1, from coordinate 214,689,630 downwards.
CGCTTCACTCATGTCCTCCTCCCACTTAACTGTTCCACATCATCATATTCCACACGAATTTTTCCCAGTGTCACATTCCTATCTGTGTCCATTGCTGTCTCTCCCTTATAGCTGTCAGCCTCCCATTCTTGTTGTTCTCATCCCATCTACCTGGCACCTATCCCCATCAATATGCCTCTAGTGCCACAACAACATAGCCAGTTGGGATTATGCAGCCATCTGAGTGTTTTTTTAATTAGCTCCAAAGGACATTGTATGAAAGCTTAAAGCTTAGAATGATTTAAACCTCATTTACATTCTTGTTCACAGTTCAAAACTCTAGCTATATAGTAAGTAGTTAGCTTCACTCATTCCAATATTTGTATTCTAGCCCAAACTTACCTGTATTGTGCCAAACAATGACGACGATGATAAACTGTCCAATGCAAAGAATGCATAACAGGTAGATAACCAAACCCACAACACAAAACTTAAATGCTAAATCAAATGTTTAAAACACACAAAAGACTGGTACTACTACTAGCTGCAATGAAAAATACATACTGTCAAAAAAGTTCAAGGAATGGAAATGGAAGCAAACATTTAAGAATTCCATTATCACATACATGATTAAGCAAGAGCTTTCCTAAATTTTCAGACAAATATCAAGACATTTCCCTCACAAACACCACTGACAATTTCTTCCTTAAGTTTGTCAAAACTGACGTACTGTTACATTTTCTAATATATTCTCTATATTAATGTAATCAATTTATACTTGTCATTGTAACATACTCCTTTAAGACACTACCCTATACATAAGCTGGGAAGAAAAGACTTGCTGATGTTATTTTAATGGCATATCTAGTAACAATAATAATTTATTGTTGAAATAATGTGAGAAATAGATAAACTCATCCCTTTTATTTCCATCAATCACAACACTAGAAAAATTTGAGTAATCATGTCAAATTCTACAAACTGTTTATGCATTAAAGAATGAACAGACCAATAAGAGACATTACCTTTGCTTTTGGCATTTTAACTTTATGAAATAACGGCAAAGATATACTGGAAAAACCCTATCAGGTAAAAATATCAATGTTACAATACCTAATGAAATCCTCATGGTAATAGACAGAAAATTTCTCAATGAAACACAAATTATGAAGTAGACTGATACAAAGTAATCTGTACTGCTTTTTCTAAATTTTTCACTTCCAATGAAACACTCGATATAACAAAGGGCTTATGTGCTTGTAGTGTACTGAGCTGAAAGAGGGCTACATATTTGTTCTAAAAGCACATTTCACATGTGCTGCTCACATGACAAGAATAGTACTTTTTTTTTTTAGACAAGTAAATATAAATTTTATTATTGACTCACTGCTTTAATGCCGCAGACAACTGTCGTGTTACCAATTTTTACAACTGAGGACCCATCTGCTGTGCTGACTGAACCTACATTAATGCTTGCTGGGCGAAACTTCATCAACGTCCGGCCATCTGGTCTAATTTCATGAGCCTTGAAAATATATATGAAACAGTCATGATAGTGACATTTAATCAGAAATAAAATCTATTATGAAAAGAAATGTAAACACACCCAGTATATGTTGTCTTATGCCTCTTTAATATTTAGATAAATAAAAATTCAACTAAAATACCTATTGTTAGCTTATATCTTCACCGATTTCCATAGTGACATAGATGGCACAGACATTTGGAGAAAAGCAAAGTATCACAGAGATTAAACACACACACACACACACACACACACACACACACACACACACACACACACAGAGCATCAGGTTTGAACAGAATCAGTTGTTTTCATTAGTAAACAGGATTTGTCATCTGGCAAAAAATAAAGGAAATTTAAGGGAGATAGGATTATTCAAAGATAAGCAAAAGAAACCTAGATGTCATGTGTTGCAAGAGACGCAGCATTGCAGGACAAAGGGCAAATCAATAATGACATCTCCATTGTAGTTTTCAAAAATATCAGCTTTTGTTAACAGTTCATTATTGATTACATTCTCATTGTGCACTGCTGTCCCCCCACATGAATGAGTGGGTTCTCCACTTCATCTTTGAATATTCCTGCTTTCTCCAGCATTTTGTTACTCTTTTGCCACAAGAAGGAAACAGCACTAACAAAAACATATTTTTAGCTTTTTTATGTATTTATGAGCTGTCATTTTGAAATAGAGGCTTTTTGACCTTAATGTAGTTGTGAACTGATGAAGTAAAATATTTTCTAGTAACTTATTTATGTGATAAGTCTAACAACAAGCCAATGACAGGGAAGTGTAATATGGTACTCTGGATCGTAAAAACATAACATTCACAAGCACTATAAACAAAAACGAAACATTTAAAAAAAAAAAATCAAATAATTTAGAAGGACACTTCCAACATCATACGAAACTAAGAGCAATTTAAATCTTGCAAATATGATGTCTGAAAAGTACATGCAATGCAATTCATTTATCTCCCTTTTAGTACCTTAATGACCTAGTCCATGTTCTTGAGGTACAAAATGTGTTTCTTGTATATAGGAAATCTCTTCACCATTTGTGGTTACTGAACACAGCACAATTCCCACAACAGTGACTATCATTCCACCCATATCTCCCATAATCTCAACTGCAGTCAGATAATACTAAAAATTTTATGCAAGATTTGAAACGAAGGTAACATCTGCATAACAAGTTTCCACAACTCACTGACACTGAACTTTAAACTGTACTTATATAACTAAGTACTTTCTACAAACTGAAAATGGCTCTCTTACAAAATAATTTTGCAATAATTAGGGAAAATTACTGGAGGTGATAACAATGTGAAAGGAATATTGGTAACATTTGATTTATTTCAAAGCATACTTGTATAAACTAGCTAGCATATAGTATGAAAGTGTATTACTTAACCTTAAAGCTAAAAGTTTATAATGAATAGGTGAAAACTGTTTGAGACAAGAGTACTTTTAATATAAAAGGCCACTTGTACAGTCTCTTAAAATTTTCTCAGGCAGTATTTTATGAGTATGTACTATGTATTATTATTATTATTATTATTATTATTATTATTATTATTATTATTACATGTTCACAGCAAATGAGGAGTCCTGCTTAAGCATGGGAGTTCCATCTCAAACAAAATATAATAATGATTTCTGCAATGTCAATAGTTGTATCAATGCGATTATTTGATGACCAAGATGGACTCTTACCAGTCCAGAAATGTCAACATTGACAAAAACATTGAAAAGAACAATTTCTTAAAAGTTAGGGTCCAGTCCTTTTTCCACTGGGGCTCAACCTAGCCTGAATGCTGCTGCTGTTTTCAGGAAAAATGATCATAGCAAATACGCAGTCATGTTCATTTACAGCAAAAAAAAGTTACTAACCAGACTTAAAAGCTGGAACTGTATACCATCTCTGTATGGATAAAAAGCACCAACAAACCAGTCATATACAACTGCATTAAAATTGGACCTTTTGTTTGGGAGCTACGATACCACAGACAGACACATGCATTAAATTTAACACCAGTCAGCCTGTGTCAGAGGTTAAAAATGGAAAACTTGAGATGACTAACAGAGATTTTTTGTAGTTGACAAACTCCTGGTGTTGAAAGCTGAAGATTCAGAAATTTTTTGCAGCCTTACTACAATCATTCCAGTTCCATAAGTTAAGAAAAGTACTTTCATTTACTCCAACCATAAAAAATATTATTTACTAACATTATTTTTGTAAGAATGAAATAGTATTGTTGTATTTACTTATCTAGAGAGAGAGAGAGAGAGAGAGAGAGAGAGAGAGAGAGAGAGAGAGAGAGAGAGAGACTCAATACAAATCTTGCAACTCCCCAACTGTGGTACTGGAAAACAAAGATGTCAGTGCCACCTTCCCAGGGAGCTTATCTGACAGCATTCCAGCTAAGGTAAAATATTAGAGAATCAGCACTATTCCAGGGCTAGGAATGAAAATTACTTGCGAATGCAGTCAACAAGGAAGAAGTAGTACAAGCATAAATGAATAAATGGTTTAATAAAAACTTTCCCGTGAGTAGTATGAAGACATCTGATATATTTATCTGGTTTAGTTGCATCTTTCAAGTACTGCTATTCATATAAGTTACACCAAGGTTTATTCAAATTTCTATACTGCAATTATGTATCAGAGGCAGAGAAACTTTCAACACCTGACTAACTGTTGTTTTCTATCTACATAAATGACCTTTTGGATAGGGTGGATAGCAATGTGTGGCTGTTTTCTGATGATGCTGTGGTGTCAGGGAAGGTGTCGTCGTTGAGTGACTGTAGAAGGATACAAGACGACTTGGACAGGATTTGTGATTGGTGTAAAAAATGGCAGCTAACTCTAAATATAGATAAATGTAAATTAATGCAGATGAATAGGAAAAAGAATCCCGTAATGTTTGAATACTCCATTAGTAGTGGAGCGCTTGACAGTCACATCGATTAAATATTTGGGCGCAACATTGTAGAGCGATATGAAGTGGGACAAGCATGTAACGGCAGTTGTGGGGAAGGCGGATGAATTTTGGGAAGACGTGGTTCATCTGAAAAGGAGACCGCTTATAAAACACTAATATGACCTATTCTTGAGAACTGCTCGAGCGTTTGGGATCCCTATCAGGTCGAATTGAGGGAGGACATAGAAGCAATTCAGAGGCGGGCTGCTAGATTTGTTACTGGTAGGTTTGATCATCACGCGAGTGTTACGGAAATGGTTCAGGAACTCGGGTGGGAGTCTCTAGAGGAAAGGAGGCGTTCTTTTCGTGAATCGCTACTGAGGAAATTTAAAGAACCAGCATTTGAGGCTGACTGCAGTAAAATTTTACTGCCGCCAACTTACATTTCGCGGAAAGACCACAAAGATTAGATGAGAGAGATTAGGGCTCGTACAGAGGCATATAGGCAGTCATTTTTCCCTCGTTCTGTTTGGGAGTGGAACAGGGAGAGAAGATGCTAGTTGTGGTACGAGGTACCCTCCACCACGCACCATATGGTGGATTGCGGAGTATGTATATAGATGTAGATGTAGCTGTAAATTAAAAATCAATTTAAATTTCAGTTAAAGATTGCAGCAAATAAAATGACAAACCCAGATGTTTCATATTCTCTCTCGTTGTAATATGTTCCATTTACTTTATAGTTATTTGTCTGCAACTTGGATGGCATTTGCTATTAGTTCCTCACTGCACACAGCATTACATTCTCAATTCAATTATGCTGTCTGCAGCTGACTTTTGTTATTAATGGAGGAAGAGAAGTGTTAGTTTGACATTACACTTACATGGAAGAATATGAAGTTAGATGGGGAACAGTAAGAGAAGAAAATAGCTCTGATCTTGAGGAAGGAACCACAACAATCTAGTATCTGAACCCTACTATGATTGAGTTTGTTATCAAGAAGGATGAGAAATATATGAATTCACTTAAACATGTGTTTGTCTCCTACTTTCTCTCCAATTCCTCTTTCTCTTATCTTTGTCTAACTTAGGCCTCACAAAAGCTTGGTCCCTCTGAGCTTCAGGTCTGAGCTAACTACTACTCCTTTCCAACCTTCCCCAATCTATCATTTTCTCCTACCTGAGGAAGTAACTAATAGTTCCAAAAGCTAGAAAGTTATTTCAGCTTTTAGGTTTACCAGCAGCACTTGAAATTTTGTCTCCCGAACAGTGTTACTTACTTATAACAAGCAGTTTCTACGAGTAACACTCCGAGGCAAAGGATGCAACAAAATTTGTTGAAGTTTAGTATATCTGTAAAATCAAATATGGGCAAAAAGTGGGGATTTTGGGATAACTGGAGAGAAGGGAGGAGAAAAAGGAGCTTTTGAAATGTACTTGCAAACATTCTGTCATTTAATTAGAAAATATCTTAAGACTGGATCTTCTCTCTGTACATCAAGAATAGTTAGTGTGATCTGATCACTGTGTAATGTCAGATACTTTTATCAGATATGTTAGCCATTATGTGTAGCTAAGTGGGTATATCCCATATGACTGTAAAATTTCAACAAGATGAAATGAAAAGATAGATAGATAGATAGATAGATAGATAGAGAGAGAGAGAGAGAGAGAGAGAGAGAGAGAGAGAGAGAGATAGAGATAGAGATAGATCAATATAGTGTCCACAACTAATTACTATCAGGAGCATACAAATAGACAATGGCAAGTGAAACTAAACAATTCGAAACGTGCAACAAGAAAAAGTGATGAACTACTTCACATGATTATTTGAAGGTAATGACTATAATATTTTGAAGTAGCAATTGTTGCATGTTTCAAAAAAGTAACAAGAGTCTATGACACATAAAATAAGGTGATGTGTGGTTCAAAATGAATACACTGAAAGGTATACTTTTAAATATTTTATTTATAAAAGTTCATACCCCAGAAGCCACAAAAATCTATCAAAAAGTCTATCAAACCTCAGTATCTCTCAATCATAAAAGGCATGAAAGACATCTTTTCTAAAACAAATAAGGGCAGTTAATTGATAAATTAATCAATGTGACCCCTCGTACAATAAAAAGTGTATTGCTCAAATGAAATACATATTTAATACATTACAATATAACAATTTAACAAAACTATTATTAATTTTCCATGATCCCCTCAACATACACCATATGTACATAACTCTTCAGGCACAGAATCATGGCTCCTAAACTCAGTTTATGTTCAGAAAAGGTATCTCTTACACTGCTTAGCACCACACTTACATGGTGTTTTGTAAGATGTTAGATCTGTGGAATCATCTGCATTTGGCAACAAGAGACGTGATCGTGGAGAAGACACCACTCTGTTAGCTGTACTGTTTGCATCGTCCTGGATGCTCAAATTATTATGCATGTAGTCAAATGTCAACTCATCTCCAACTTCTATATCATTTTTTGCAAATAAAGCTAACTTGGGGAGATTGGGGTCCAAACAGTTTACCCATACAGCATAAACAGCCACATTTGGGTCACATGAATGATTAATAAAATGAGAGACATTCCCATATGCAGCTGCATCAACAGTATATGGACAAGCATCAACATTGAAATCTAAATCAAACAAGTATGTCCTGCCCTCTGCATCATATATTTTGCCTCTTTTTTCAGCCTCTTTAGTTTCTATTACTTCCCCAACATATTCACAAATAAAGGAACCTTTCCTTATACGCTGTAATGTTTTTACACCCCAGCCACAGCCTGTTGAGGTTCGAAAAATACTCAAGTCTATTTTTCGTCCTTTCTGAACAACACGATTAGGACAATCTTGGGTGCACTTACATCGCTTATTGCATTCATATATGGGTACCCCAACATCTGCAACCAATAAATGTTTATGCGAATAAGCAAAAATGCTTCCAGACTGCTGACCACAACATTCTTTTGAATGTCTATCACACTTAGAACCACATGTGCAACCAATTGGTGGGTCATCTGGAATAACAACACCTTTACCAGGTATGTAATCATTAATATATGTAAAATTTGAAGGAGGTCCTTCTAGATCAACATCATTCTCAACAAATATTTTAGCCTTTTCTGTAGCTTTAGCATTAAGCTCTTTCTCCCATGTTTTCAGTGCATCAAGCTGAACCATTCGGTAAATGTCGTATGTACGAACAAGAATGTCATTTTTTACTTTTAAAATATTTTTCTCTCCCTTTTTTTCTTTTGATGGCCTGAACACCATCTTCATCTTATGAACAACTTCCTCCTCACTACAAACTGTGTAAGGTATACCATTGACTTTCACATATAACTTCATCAATTTCTCAAGTTCATACTTTGTTACAGTAACAAGTTTTTCTTGCAAATCTTTAGCTTCTTGAGTTGAAAATAAATTCCCTGAGCAAATTCTCTCCCTTAAAAACTGAATATAAGTTTTAATAACAGATTCACAAGTATTTAAGTGCTCTTCTGGTTCCCATGTGTTATAACAATGACTCCAACCTTTCCATTTGACATAAAAATAACGTTTATTTTTGCTCGTACAATGGTCAATTACTTTTTCCACTTCATATTTCTTTTTCAGTACACCTGAAGCATCAACTTCTAAATTAACAACTTTTTTCTTTTTCTTTGAATAATTTCTACGAGACTTTATCTGATCCTTGTCTACTGAATTAACAGTGTTGTTAACAAAAGAGTTTCTTTGTGATTTTCTCTTTCTGGATGACCCTGAAGGTACCTGAGCAGTTTCCTGCACATGGTCAACATCATGTGAACCCAGTTCAGCTTTAAAAGACTTTCGTGTGTTTGGCTTTTTAGGAGTAACATTATTTATTGCACTCTGAGTTTTTTTAGGTGTGGCAGTATCACCATGGTCTTTAGTAAGTACTGTTTCATTGTCAGGCGGAAAATCAGAAAACGCATCCCACCTTGTAATCAATTTATCATCTGAACCAGTTGTCAAAGAAAACTGAGGTATATCATGGTGTGCTAAAAGAGCACTATGAGTGAAGCAATTCAACAAATGTTCTTTCTTAAAGCTATACACTGCACCTTGTTTTTGACACATGTCTTCCATTATGTCTATCTCTTGAGGCACTAGAGTCATGTTTTCATGTACGCAACTTAAAGAATGACACCGTTTCCTAACCACAGACTTCTTCCAGGATCTGGATGACACACATTCATTCTCGCCCAAGGTGAATGAAGTATCTCCATTAGAGTTTTTTAGGGGTGGAGTTCGCTTGTTTTCATTATTAACACTTTCTTGACTGCTTGGTAAGGTGCACGTGACATCGGCTACTGCAGCATCGGTGAAAGGAAACTTTCTTGTTGATAACTCTTGCAACATACCACATTTTGTAGCCTTTATACCAACTCCCAGGGATGGAGAAGCATCAAATGTGGAAGATGCAGCTCCACAAAAAGAAAATGCAGGAGATAGGCTTCGTTGCCTGCTCCTTTTTCTTCTGTGATACATAATTAGATTTTTAGTTCAATGAGTTGTAAATACATAGCTGAATCCCCTGAAAAAATCAAAAATTTAATAAGCACTACACTCCTCTGCTTCATATTCATTCCTTAGCAGATGGCTAAAAATTATATGAACATTGAGTGTTGAATTGAACTGCTACAAGGATTAAAAACTGCATGCATAAGTGAATATACAAAAGTTCAAATTACAGAAGAAATACACACAACTGTCACACGCCATGTACATACATAACTTTCTGAAATGTCTAAGTGGAAAAATTTAAGCTCTATATATCAAATAGTACAGCTACTGCATGGGTAGCAAGTCATTATAAAACTTCATCTCTAGCACACAAAGCACAAAAAATACAGTTAGCACAAAAAAAAAAAAAAAAAAAAAAAAAAAAAAAAAAAATTGACTATTCTCACAAAAAATTGAAACAATGAGAGAATAGTACTAAACTACCAAAAGCCTGCTGAATATTTCAAACAACTAGTGAACTCAAAGTCACCTTACTGGCGAGACAGATGGAGGATGTGTTGGAAGGAAAGAAGAGTGATTAGAGTTTAATGTGCTGCTGCTGATGAGGCCATTAGAGACTGAGCACATGCTCAGATTAAGGAAGGTAATCAGCCACATCTTTGCAAAGGAACCATCCTGGCATTTGGCTACAGTAATTTAAGGGAAACCATGGAAAATCTAAATCTGGATGGTGATGTAAACCACCATCATAACAAACACCACACCTGAATCTCACCATGGATCTAGTGGATTCTTTTTAAGACAAAGATAAATGATCATTTACAACTCAGGGTAAGAGAAACAGGAGCAAAAATAACTGAGTACGAAAGAAATGGTGGCAGTACAATCATCTTCAAAACTCCTTCTGTAGGTACATTTCAACTTCAGTTGTGACTTTTCCATACCTTCTTTCATTTCCTAACAACTCTCCATCTCCAGACAACTAAACTGCATATCAAAGCTTGAGATGTCAAACAATCTTTCATTCATGTTTGCAAGATTTGCATCATTCTTTGATAAGGTGGCCTACCTTTTTTGTGGTAGTTTGACAAGTAAGTGCAAGACTAAAAGAACAAACGTCTGAGGTCTGGTCCCTAGTCAGCCATAGGACTTTTCCTGTCACACATCACCACTTTCACATATACACTTACTTGCTTCGGTGAATAATACGAAGGGCACATGATTCAGAGTACATGTTAAATTTTAGGTCTCCCTATAATTGTCTGGCCAACTTCTAAGGTGTGAGGAAGGCAAACCATACCACATCCAACAGAAACATAACTAACAGTGGAGTGTTCAAGCTGGACTTTTCATATACAATAATAGCTTTGTCTTAGGACACTAAACAATAATATAGATTTATCAGCATAACACAAGGAAAAACATGTTATATATACAGACACAAACGTATAAATGTGTGTTTAATGACTATAGGAAAGTTGGTCAGCCACAGTGTTACTGAAGGAATGCTCTCAGCATCCGACTGAAATGACTTAGGAAAAACCACAAATCAGGATGCCTAATGGAGCATGAACCTCCATCCTCTCAAAGAGGAGGTCAGTGTCTTAATAAATGCACTACCTCCTTTGGTTTACATCTAGTGTACAATGTTCTATTCCTTATATACATTTGAAATAAGTTAGCTTGATAGCACGAAAAACAGTTATATACTGTTCACTTACTCTCTTTGGGTTGAGGACTGTTATTCACAGTTTTTTATTATTATTAATAATAATAAAAGGACAAAATTATGATTATTAATGAAAATATTAACAGAAATTCAAGTTCAACTGTTTTATGGAAAAGTAGGCAGGGTATATACAAACCATCAGTTTCACTTTTGATAATGTGGGGGTTTAATCATTAAATAACTCTGTGAAATACAATGCAGAATGAAAAATCAGTAAAGAAAACACAAGTAAATATATGGCATATGAATGGGTGAAACGGCCACAAAATGAAGACAAATGATGGATGAACAGTAAAATACAGACCAGCATGCATGTGAGTCACTACACTGAAACAGGAGGCTGTCCAGCAAATCCATGCCAACAGGCATGGCCTTGTTCATAATAGTTCACAAATCTGCATAAAATATCATTAATGATGGTCTTGGTACTAAGAACAAGTACAACTGACAGGCACAATGGTAACTGCCCGAAGACAACTGTGCACAGCAGACAATATCTCAAAACGGCTTGGATCATTATGTATCTGGTGCTGATCCTTTTCTCAAGAGAATTATGACATGATACGTGTCCTGGATGCACCATTATAAACCAGGTATAAGATGTATTGACTGGAAGGACCAATCGTGTTCAGTCAAGAAACAATTAAGAACACAGGCACATAGTTTGCAACTCATGCTTATGATCTTTTGGAATGATAAATGTAAAACTGATATCACCCAAAGATTGATTTTAATACACTATTGCCTTTTTGCGCTATTTGGTCAGTTATAGAAGCCCTAAAAATTTAATGTAAACTTAGAACAATGTTACAATTTGGCACTTTTTTTTTACTTACAAAAATCATTGGCAGTGTTGAAAGAAACAAATGTCAGAAAAAATCACAAGGCTGGGCATGGATCGAACCTGATATCACTGAACTTTGTAAACCAGCACTTACCCACACTTGTTATGTTAAAGGCCCTATATTAGTACATATCCAGAATAAGGACCAAACGGTGACCAGCCATCACTGTAACGACATGTTGGCAATGTTGCTAAGTTTCCAATACAATCAAAACACTCCTTCCTTCCAAACCCCCAACTATTTTTAAGGAGGTGGGGGTGAGGGGTGGGGGAATGTAATAGAAAGTAGGGGGGCCTAATATGTTGCAAAACCTGCAAGAGCGCCAAAAAACAAGGTAGCAACAATTTTATTAATTATTCTTGTAAGAGAAGAATTATTTTCAACACACCATAGATGCGCAGGACCAAGAGTGCCTTGTGCATAATTTAAAAAACTATTTCAGAACATAGGTTTAACTCAACCTATACATGCAACAATACTATTTTAAATATACAAAAGCATCTCTAAAGAAAGTAACAGTTCTAAATACAGATAAGAACCACCAACTTACCATAAGACAGCACATCGACTTACAGAATCCGCCCATTTTTAGTGTATAGTCCAGGGTATTCTACCAACAACAATAGGAGAAGGATAGACTGCCACTCCCCACATAGCCGAGACATTGAGTGTCAGACGGGCACAACAAAAGGACTGGTATCCATTTAACATTTCGACCAAAGGCCTTCTTCTGCAGTAGGAAACACACACACATGAACACTGTCTCTGGCCACTGTGCCCATACTGTGTCACAATTGTGTCTGATTGGTGCAAGAATTAGGCGTGGGTGATGGGGATAAGGGGGAGGCACGAAGTGGGGAGAAGGAGGGATAGCAGGATAGGGGTAAGGGAATGTGCTTGTGGAAGCATGCATGGGACATGGTGTGGACAGAGTAGGGGTGCTTGGTGTAGCTGGGTAATTTGAGACGGGGATGGGTGGATGGAGGCAGAGCAGAAATGAGGAGAAGAAGAGAACGAGAAAAGAACTAGTGGGTGTGTTGGTGGAATAGAAGGTTGTGTTGTGCTGGAGTTGGGGTAGCGGGGAAAGGGATAGAAATGTGGAGGACAGAGAGTGGAGAAGGTTGAGGGTAGTAGGATTACGAAAATGTAGGATATATTGCAGGGAGAGTTCCCATCTGTGCAATTCAGAAAACCTGGTGTTGGTAGGAGGGATGCCAATGGTGTGAAGCAGTCACCAACATTAAGCACAATGTGTTGGGCAGCATGTTCAGCAACTCACCACAGTTTGTGGCCATTCATGTGGACAGACAGGTTGTTAGTTGTCATGACCATGTAGAAAGCAGCAAAATGGTTGCAGCTTAATTGTAGATCACATAACTGTTTTCACAGGTAGTCCTGCCTTTGATGGGATAGCAGATGCCTGTGACCAGACTGGAGTAGGTGGTGGTGGGAGGTTGTATGGGACAGGTTTTGCATCTAGGTCTATTGCAGAGTTCTGAACCTTGGGGGCAAGGGGTGGGAGCAGGTGTGGAGTAGGGATAGGCAAGGATATTGAGTAAGTTTGATCTGTGGAACACCACTCTGGGAGGGGCGGGAAGGATAATGGGTAGGGTATTCCTTATTTCAGGGTATGACAAGAGGAAGTTGAAAGCCTGGCAAATAATGTGATTAGTTGCTCCAGTCCTGGATGGTACTGAATCACAAGGAAAGTGCTCCTTTGTGGCTGGATGGTAGGTATGTGGGAGATGGTTAGGTAACTGGGGGAGACAAGGCAAGGAAGATTTATTTTGGTATAAGGTAGGTAGAAACCAACTCGAATCCACCACCTTAGTTTTGAACCACAGGGATCATCTAGTGTAGGGAATCTGCCAACTGGCAAGAGAATCTAATCCCTCTTCAAATCCTTACACCCATCCAAGAAACCCATCCCCCTCCTCCACACACACACACACACACACACACACACACACACACACACACACACACACACACACACCTCTTCCTGCACTCCTGCCCTCTACTGCTTCCTTAAAGTTCATACACTCAACCACCCAGGATGCCCTATTGTGGCCACTTACTGTACCCCCACAGAGAGACCTTCTGCTTTCATGACTAACACTTTCAGCCTATTACCTGTATATATCAGACATCAACTATTTCTTACCACATGGTGCCCAGCTTGTCACTGTTGGTGTCATTTCCTTCCACATGAACTTCCCCTACACTCATGGCCTTCACACTTCTGAACACTGCCTTTCTCAATGTCCATCTGACTATGAACCTGCAACCTCCTACCTAGTCACCATGACCAATCATATCCTTATTCACAATTACTTCTCATTTAAAAGCATGACTGACAAAAAAATCTGTGGCACAACAATGTGTATCCACAGGCACCATCCTATGCCAACCTATTCACGAGCCATCCACATGAATTCTTCCTCGTCAGCCAGAACCCCAAACCCTCAACTGGTTCAGATTCACTGATGACATCATCTGGTTCTGGACCCAGGGTGAGGGTATCCTGTCCACATTCCTCCAGAATCTCAACACCTTCTCTCCCATATGCTGCATCTGGTCCTCCTCACCCCAACAAGACACCTTCCTCGATGTTTACCATCTGAAGGATAGCAACATTAGCGCCTCATCTATATCAAACCTACCAACCACCAGCAACATCTAAGCTTCGACAGCTGTCACCTATTCCATACCAAGAAGTCCCTTCCATACAGCCTAGTTACCCATGGCCATTGTATCTGTAGTGACGAGCATTCCCTCTCGAAATATAGAAAGGGTCTCTCAGAATGAATTACCCTCCAAATCTCGTGCAGAAAGAGATCAACCATGCCTTGTCTCTCCAGTCACCTACCCTCTGTCTGGCCACAAAGAAGCACGCCCCTCGTGACTCAGTACAATCGAGGACTGGAGCAACTAATCACGTTTTTTGCCAGGGTTTCGATTACCTCTTGCCATGCCCTGAAATGAGAAATATCCTAACCATTATCCTTCCCACCCCTCCAAGGGTGGTGTTCCACAGTGCACCAAACCTTCACAGTCCTTTCCATCCCTACTCCACCCCTGCTCCCAACCCCTTGCCTAATGGTCCATATCCCTGCAATAGACTTACATGCAATACCTGTCCCATACATCTTCCCACCATCACCTACTCCAGGCCAGTTACAAACATAACCTATTCTACCAAAGGCAAGACTACCTGTGAAAGCAGTCATGTGATCTATAAATTAAGCTGCAACCACTGTGCTGCTTTCTACAGCAACATGACAACTAACAAGCCCTCTGTCCGCTTGAATGGCCACTAACAACTGGCCAAGAGACAGCTGGATCACGCAACTGGTGAACATGTTGCCCAACAATGTCCTTAATGTCGATGATCTCTTCACAGTGTGCACCATCTGGATCCATCCTACAACACCAGTTTTCCTTAACTGGACAGGTGGGAACTCTCCTTGCAATATATCCTACATTCACGTAACCTCCTGGCCTCAACTTTCACTAGTCCCAGCTCTCCACCTCCCTGTCCCCTTCCTTGCCCCCATCCAGCACAACACAGCCATCTATTATGCCAACACATCCCCTAGTCTTTCTCTACTTCTCTTGTTTTCCGCTCCTCCCCCCCCCCCCTCCCCCCCCGAACCACTATATCTCTCGACTGTACCTAACAGCCCTACCCTTTCCCCAGCACATCACTGAATGCTCCCACAAGTAGAACTGCATATTCCCCCATCCCTACCCCGGTATCCGTCTCCCCCCTGCCCCACACTGACTCCTTACCCTCACACCCACATCAGGCTGCTGCTCTTGTCAGGTTCAATTATGATGCAGCTCGGCCACAGCAGCCAGAGACAGTGGTTATGTGCTGTCGAAAGCTCAAATGTATAGCAGTATTTTCATTGTGTTTGTCAGCAACTCAACGTCTCCTATATAAGATACACTGTGTGATCAAAAGTATCCAGATACCTGTCTGAAAATGACTTACAAGTTCGTGGCGCCCTCCATCGGTATTTCTGGAATTCGATATGGTGTTGGCCGAGCCTTAGCCTTGATGACAGCTTCCACTCTCGCAGGCATATGATCAATCAGGTGCTGGAAGGTTTCTTGGAGAATGGCAGCCCATTCTTGGAGAATGGCAGCCCATTCTTCACGGAATGCTGCACTGAGGAGAGGTATCAATGACGGTTGGTGAGGCCTGGCACAAAGTCGGTGTTCCAAAACATCCCGGATTCAGGTCAAGAATCTGTGCAAGCCAGTCCATTACAGGGATGTTATTGTCGTGTATCCATGCCGCCATAGGCCGTGCATTATGAACAGGTGCTCGATCGTATCGAAAGACGCAATTGCCATCCCGAATTGCTCTTCAACAGTGGGAAGCAAGAAGGTGCTTAAAACATCAATGTAGGCCTGTGCTGTGATAGTGCCACGCAAAACAACAAGGGGTACAAGCCCTCTCCATGAAAAACACTACCACATCATAAACCATTGCTTCTGAGTTTTACTGTTGGCATTACACACGCTGGCAGATGACGTTCACCGGGCATTTGCCATATCCACACCCTGCCGTTGGATAACCACTTAGTGTACCGTGATTTGTCACTCAAAACAAGGATTTTCCACTGTTCAATCATCTAATGTTTATGCTCCTTACACCAAGTGAGGCGAGGTTTGGCATTTACCGTCATGATGTATGGCTTATGAGCAGCTGCTCGACCATGAAATTCAAGTTTTCTCACCTCCCGCCTGTCATAGTACTTGCAGTGGATCCTTACACAGTCTAGAATTCCTGTGTGATTGTCTGGATTGATGTCTTCTTATTACACATTACAACCCTCCTCAACTGTCGACAGTCTCTGTCAGTTAACAGACGAGGTCAGCCTGTATGCTTTGGTGCTGTACGTGTCCCTTCACACTTGCACTTCACTATCGCATCACAAGCAGTGGACCTACGTATGTTTATGGATGTGGAAATCTCGTGTACTGACGTATGGCACAAGTGACTCCCAATCACCTGACCACGTTCGAAGGCCATGAGTTTCGTGGAGCACCCCATTCTGCTCTCTCACGATGTCTAATGACTACTGAGGTCGCTGATATGGAGTACCTGGCAGTAGGTGGCAGCACTATGCACCTAATATGAAAGTTATGTTTTCGGGGGTGTCAAGATACTTTTGATCACACAGTGTAAGTAGCACTCTGTCCTTTTCATAGTATTGTCCTTTTTAACGTATGTATTATTCAACAGCTGTCTGATACATGAACTTTAAGTGGTTTTTAAGAATGTTTTAAAAGTTCAGTTATAGTTTGGTTTAACTGACCCTAAAAGTCAAAAATCTTTGAAATTCAGCAAAATGATTTGGTCGTTGGAAATTTTTTTTTACGTCAAGAAGGTATTAGAGCATTTTTACACATGTGGTTCCTTCTTGTGGCTCTCCTAGATTACAGGGCGATTTCTAGTGTTTCAGTTTTCTTTTGAGCTATATTATTTACAGTTATTCAACTTCATCCTTATGTAGCCACTTGACCACCATCTTTTGTATGTGGAGTTTCTTTTGTACGTGGAGTTTCATTATGAAGTGAATAATAAGAAAATCAAGTCATTTTGCAATACTGAAATTTGAATTACTGACTTATCTGAAATATAACGCGTACACCAACATATAACCGTACACATTTAAATTTTGTAAATCTATATCTATTTTTACTTTTCCTTTGTATGTTCCAGACCTGAAATATACAGAAAATTCAGTATCTGTGAAGCAGCAATAGGCAACCACATACACAAATTAATTATGTTAACAAGGTGTAAACTAGTTCATTCAACATCACTGATATGTTGTGCAAATGCCATGTGGAATGTGTAACTATCTTTTTTACATTTTACAAAGTTACGAGTTTTATAAAATTAAGTTGTACACATTAACAAACATCAAATTCTAAAAACAAGACTGGTTTGAATACCATAATACTTTAACTAGGAGTAGTCTTATTAGTGACTGTGCGCAGTCCTTCCTTCTTGGTCTGAAAACCACTCACTCTGTCTGTTGTTCGGGGATCAACTACGCGAATCACAATACAAGTCTGCATTTTTTGCACCTCATAATTATTTCAAATGTCAGAAATAAATTCCACAGCCATAATTAATACATACCAAAGCCACTGCCATCATACAACAATACAATAATGACCAAACCATGACTTTAAGTAGCTCTTGGAACATAAGTTTCTTTATTTGACGATGAGAGTTAAGTGCTGCAGGAAATGCAATCAGTATAAAAAAGAGTTTGCTTACAAACCACTCTTGCAACCCATTCCAAAATACTGGTCAAGTGTGTGGGACCCGTACGAAACAGAACTAACACTGGATATTGAACATATATAGAGGTGGTCATGACCTTAACCAGGACTTCTGCGAACAGCTCTGAATTTCTCTGGTGGTGGTGGTGGTGGTGGTGGTGGTGGTGGATGATTCCACTGTTGACTTTGCCACTTGCCCTCAGGATGTCAGAATTCTGTCAGACAGAAGCATCCTGTTGCACAATACACCTGCCTCCACACTGACAGTCAGACAAAGGTTAAGATTCTCACCTTGTGATTTTCACATATTTCCTGACCTGAACTGTGGATGTCAATTCCAGTTAAATGAGGTGGTGCAAGATTGGGTGCCGTTGTGGATCTGTCAGCCACCAACCACATTCTATGAAACAGAAATTGATCATCTCGTCCCCCGGTGAGATACCTATCTTAACACACGTAATGATTACTTTTGAATGGAACCATTCCATGGTCCCATTGTGCCAGGGTTTTAGTTTCCATTTGTGCCCCCATACAGTTTATGCAGATGAAACTTCTTGGCAGATTAAAACTGTCTGCTGGACCGAGACTCGAACTTGAGACCTTTGCCTTTTGCGCGCAAGTGCTCTACCACTGAGTACCCAAGCATGACTCACGACCTGTCCTCACAGCTTCAATTCCGCCAGTACCTTGTCTCTTACCTTCCAAACACAGTTTTAATCTGACAGGAAGTTTCGTATCAGCACACACTCCGCTGCAGGGTTAAAATCTCATTCTGGAGTTTATGCAGATGATTGCAGACCAATGGAAGAAACTGATTCGCAGAGTTGACAATACTGTAGTGTATTTCTAGTTTCATGGTAATGTACCTTTGTGAGACAAAAAGTAAATTAAGAAAAGTTACCACAGTTTACTAAATTGATACACTCAAGATGAATTTGCTACAAAAGAATTATGTACAGACAGTGGCAAGGAGTTCCATAATGAAGGTGTACCTTGGTCTGCTAACAAAACTACACTGAAAAATTCCATTTCTGCGCCATATACTCCTAAGATGAAAGAAGTTTCTGATTGGCATAATAGGATCCTATGCGAAATGGCACATTCATAGTTCTCCTCTGCTAAAAATTTGCTAAAAGCATTGGGGAGTGGGGCAATTCTAGATGGAACATACTCTCTGAATCAAACTGGTCCCATGGAAACTTAAGGTAAAACTCTGACAAGGAGAGGCCCCAGTGGTGCAATCGACTTTTTGAAACTATGTACACGATGATGTAGATTAAGATCCCAGATATAACACACTGCAGCAATTCACTCTGGTGGGCCCTCATTTGTGAGTAATGGATGAGAAAACAATTCATTTTTTTGTCAAACAATGGAAAATCCAGGATTGAATGTAACAATACTGGAGAAGGAAAGTCGCTACTCACCATATAGCGGAGATGCCGAGTCACAGATAGGTACAACAAAAAGATTCTCACACGACTGCAGTCTCAGGCAACTGAAGTGTGTGTATGTGTGTGTATATTGTTGACAAAGGCCTTAATGGCTGAAAGCTATAATTGTGAACATCTTTTTGTAGTGCCTACCTGCGACTCAGCATCTCCGCTACAAGCTGAATAACAACTTTCCTTCTCTAATATTGATTCCTTTTTTTGTGTGACACTCAATAGCATTAAAGTTTCATTATATAATCTGGTTGCACGATGTAATGGACAGGACAACAGCTTTGCATACAGGAGGTTGTGGGGTCAAATCTCATCAGGTGCAGTAAGTTCTTTTATTTTTAAATATTTATCGAAATGGCTTTGATTATCATTTTTATTCAATTAACTGATGTAAATGTAATTTTTTAACTTCATTCCTTTGTCACAATTTTAATCAATGAAAGTTTCATTTTTTTTCTTTACGTCATTCTTTTTTCAATGGGAATTTTTGTGAATATAAATTTAATTACATTTATCTCTTATAATATTCAATCATTTGAAAATTATGATCAATCAGTTGAAAAAGAAAACACATGAACAAAGATTTCAAGTGAAGAAACAATGACAAGAAGAAAAATGAAAGCAAATGAAGAAGTTTATATTACGATTAAAAATGTGTGACAAAGGAACGGAACTAAAAAATTACATTTAAATCAATTAATTGAATAAAAATGATGATCAAAGTCATTTTGATTGATTTAAAAATTAAAGAAAGCCTTACTGCAACTAATGAGATTTGAACCCACAAGCTCTTGCATGGGAAGCTATTGTCCTATCAGCCATTACACTGTGCAATCAAACTGTATAATGAAGCATTTTTTAATGCTACTGAGTATCACATGAAATTCCAATCCCCCCCCCCCCTCCCCCTTGCAAACGAGGGCCCATCATGATGAATAGCTGCAGTGTGTGATACCTGGGAGCTTAACCTACATCACCGTGTAGACGGTTTCAAGAAGTCAATCAAAATGCTGGGAACCTCTCTCTGTGAGATATTTTTGAAGAAAGAAAGCAGTTTTGACAATCTGGAGATATTTGAGATGGACTAGTATGCATGGATTCTCATGTGAAAATGGAACAAGTTTCAGTGATGCTAAATCTTTAAAAAGGTTATGTGGACAGTGTTGTCACAAGTTTCCCCAAGTGAAATTCCCTGATTTCCAGACAAGTTTCAGCATTTTTTTCCCTGACAAAATTTGAGATCTCAATGGTAAGTAAAGACATAAAGACATAAGCTGACAAAAAAAAAGGACAGACAGACTTATGTATCCCGCCCCCCCCTTCTTGTGAGCAAAAATCATAAGTACTGACATCAACATCTTTTGTAGTGAACTGCTTTTAGATGGAGAAAGCAAGCCAAATGGTACATGTGTTTTATTAAGACCACTGTTGATATTTTATTTCAGTAAAGTTCACTCATTTGGTGACAAAAATACGCATTTCCTTAGCGTCACAAGACAGATTTAAAATACCTTCACTGATTTAAGAAATAACCTCAGAAAAAAGTAGGTCTCTTGAAAGAGGTGTATAAAGCAGGGAAGAGTTGTGTAAACAAATACTATAGGTGACTGACAATAAAATGTTGATTCTACTGCGTCCATTATTGTCAGTTATTACCCACTGTGTTATTTCTATTATTTAAAGTATTGTGTAATTTTTCTACCGAGAAATATATGAGTATATAGCGTACAAACGGCCAGCGACTGCCACAATCTTCTTCTTCTTGTCATCCATACTTTCTGACATATAAACTACTTTTGAAGTGCCAAAATGTACTACAATAAATAAAATTTCTATAAAACGCCACACTGTACAATGCACTTGCGGTGAGACAGTCACATTTCCTGAAATCCATCGCCTGTGGTTCCTGGCCTGCCGAGGAGCACCTCGGTCCTGGGTCCATGGATAAAGCACGAAAATCCACTGCATTATGCGACACACAAAGAGACCCAGCCTGCAGGCAGATCGGTGAGACTAGATCCAACGGGCACAGCCTCCACATTTAGTGGGAAACGATGCACTTCAGATCAGCAGGTCCAATCTGTTGGAGATACCTGCAGAAATGGCCTGTGGTTTTGGCCCATTGCAGGAATCCACTCGTGTGGCCAGCTATCACGTGTCACAGACAGCATGTTGATAAAATGAGACCATGGTTATCAAGCCATGCAATAGATAACTTGCACAAACACTCTGAAATCAATACTAATGAGGATAGATAGCAACTCACTGGAAAGATGATCACCGAGCCGCAAACAAGCACGTAGAAAAGACAATGACACTCTCACAACTAAATTTTTAGCCACAGCTTTTGTCGGAAAACGAGAATGGACACACGTTCACACAAACACTACTCACGCACACATGACCACCGTCTCCGGCCGCTGCATCAACAATCTCTGAGAATGAGATACAAACAAACCACTCCTCATGCCTCCCTGACTCTTATCCACAGCTACTAGGTTAGCAGCACGAAGTGGTGGCAGCACTGACTGCAAGCTGAGGGGAGTGGTAGGAAGGGGAGAAGCAGCAAGAATGAGAGAGCAGGGAAGCGGTGTATGTTCTCAGTTAAGCCCAGCCAGTGACGATGCACGATATCTCAGTAGACAAACCATTTCATCAGCTGAGACAAAAAATAAGATTTTTTCCATTGTTGGCATTGAATGTGAATCTGTTATGGTCTCTACTGATGCAACAACTAAATTTAATGATCAGCTGGGTAAATGCTTTCAGATCATTGTAGATTACTTGCTGGGCTTACAAATCAAATTGTCTGTGTATGTGAAGAGAATTTAAGAAATATGGTGCAACTGGATGTGAAACAATTATCTTTACCACTTGAGACAGTATGAATACTGGGTGGCATTAAGTTTGAGAATAATGAAAACTTCCATACCGAAGCTTACAGTGATGCTAATCATGGTGGGGACAAATGCACAAGGTGATCAACAAATGATATTCTAGTCAAATACCACCAATGTACATATTAATATTCACTGAAGAATATGACTCGAAATTATAGAAACACTCAGTTGTGCTCTGGATGTTTGTTTGGTTTATCAGTATTTTCATACTGATGAGGTTTTAAAATAAATGTTTTATTTTGAAAATTGCCTTTGGTGTTTTACCAATATTTACAAAATATGCTTCATGTCACATCTAAAAGCTCACTGCCTTAGTTATGTGTTAAGAGGCCTGTGTCCACTAGTAACTAAAAACTAAACTTATGCAAGGGCAGCAGCGTCTGAGCAAGCACACATTAGCAAGGGTTCGCTGGTTATTGGGAGCTCCAACATTAAGCACTTTACGAAGCCCGTTAGGAAATAGCTTCAGCACCAGAAAGAAAGCCAATGTGCACCTGGTATGCCTGCCATGATGTATAGGAGCCCTTGACTGTGATTACTGAGCATGCAGGTGGAGTTGCCTGCAAGTTGTGGCTCATGTCAGCACCAACAATGCATTGCACGGGTTCTGGAGCAATTTTCAGTGCATATAGGTAGCTGGCAGAAGTGGTGAAGGCTGCTGGCCTCAGATGCACGGTTCAAGCAGAGCTTGCAATTTGCACCATTGTTCCCAGAGTTGATTGGGGTGCTTCGGTTTGGAGCTGAGTGGACAGTCTCAACTGAAGGCATCTTGGTGCAGATTTCTGGACCTGCGTGTTTGGGTGGGGAATTGTAGGACCCCCTTTGATACATCAGGGGTACACTGCACAAAGGAAGCAGAGTGATTCTGGAGTGCACTTGTTTTTACTAGGCAGTTAATTTGAGTAGTTAGAGGTACTCCAATGAACATTTGCCAATCAATAAAGAGTCAGCAACATCAGAAAGCATTCAGAATGATGACATTCTGAGTGAAAAAAAAAATTATGAGTAAGCTGTGCAAGTACTCATAACACAGTTCCAGAATTTACTACACTCCAGGAAAGTTCTAGCACTCAAATTATTCTTGGGACAGAGAGCTGGCTGGAACCTGAAGTTGAAAACTCTGAGATATTTAGCAAGTCATGGAACACATATTGGAAAAACAGATTAGATGCCTTGGAGGGGGTGGGGGTGTTCATTGCAGCTAGTAAAAATATTCGCTCTATTGATGTAGAAGTTATTTGGTCACATACAACAGGTCTAGGTGAAACCAAATTAATCGTTGGATGTTTTCCCTCTCCACCCAATCCCGTTGTGACAGTTCTACTAGAGCCATTCAGAAAAAGTCTAGTCATGCAATACTAATGGTTCAAATGGCTCTCAGCACTATGGGACTTAACATCCGAGGTCATCAGTGCCCTAGAACTTAGAACTACTTAAACCTAACTAACCTAAAGACATCCATGCCTGAGGCAGGATTTGAACCTGCGACCGTAGCGGTTGCGCGGTTCCAGACTGAAGCGCCTAGAACCGCTCGGCCACAACGGCCGGCCACGCAATACTAGTTGAAGACAATTTCACCGTACAGAATATACTGGGACTTCCATGGATTCACAGCAGGGAATACAGACGGACAGTCTTGCAAAGCACTATTTAACATATTTTTCGAAAATGTTTTGAGCAGCTAGTTTGGCAGCCCACACACATCAGAAATATCTTGCATATTGCAGCTACAAACAAGCCGGACTTTACTGACGGTGTCAGTATAGAGACAGGGATTAGTGATCATATCATACCCCCTATGGTTATGAAAGTTATAAAACAGTCAAGAAGGGTAGAAGAGAGTTTCTCCTAGAAACAGAAGATAAGCAGTTGTTAGCATCTCACTTATATAATGAATTGACATCATGTAGTTCCTAAGATGGGCATAGAGGAAATGTGGGCAAAGATGAAACAGATTGTAAATTGTGGTCTAGACGAGAATGTGTCCAATAAATGGATTAATGACAGAAAAAACCAATCGTGGTTTAACAACTAAATTTGGAAAATGCTGAAGAAGCAAGGCTGATGCACTCTCAGCTCGAAAGAGAACACGCAAATGACGACAGGCAATGGTTAGTACAGATCTCTGCATCTGTGAAAAAAATCATGTACGAAGCGTACAATTACAACTGTCATATAAGATATGGCCGAGAATATTCTGGTCCTATGCAAAGTCACTAAGCAGGTCTAAAGCTTCCATCCAGTTACACTTTGACCAGTCTGCTGTGGCAGTTGAAGGCAGCAAAATAAAGTCAAAGTTTTAAACTTTGCAACTAACGCAGTAGAATCATACAAATATACTATCGTTTGACCATCAAACAGCTGCCCACTTGCATGAAATAGTAATCAGGAACTTTGGCCATTGGAGGGGGGGGGGGGGGGGGGGGACAACAACAACCTACCATATCCAAATGGAATCCTTTTACTAGGAGTACTTTACGCCACTGGTCTCTTACGTAGCTCGCATTTATCACAAATCTCTCACCCAGTGCAAAGTAACATATCACTGGAATGAAGTGCAGGTGAGTCCTGTGTATAAGAAGGTTGAATGAAGGATCCCACAAATCCTTAACTCTGGTTTGCTGCAGAATTCTTGAACATAGTCTCAGTTCGATTGTAACAAAATTCCTTGAGGCCGGGAAGCTCATGTCCACAAATTGGCATGGTTTTAGAAAGCATCATTTGCTCAGCTTGTCCTTTTCTCACGTGACATACTACAAACTACAGAAGAAGGGCAACAGATAGATTACATATTTCTAGATTTCCAAAAAGCATTTGATACGGTGGCCCACTGCAGACTGTTAAAGGAAGAACGAGCATATGGAATAGGTGAATGGCTAGAAAACTTCTTAAGTAATAGAACCCAATATGTTGTCTCAGCGACGAGTGATCATCAGACAAGGGTATCTCCAGGAGTGGCCCAGTGAAGCGTGATAGGGCCACTATTATTTTCTATACACACAAATGATATGGCAGACATGGTGAGCAGCAATCTACAGTTGTTTGCTGATGATGCTGTGGTGTATGGGAATGTGTCAAAGATGAGTGACTGTAGGAGGATATGAGGTAACTTAAACAAAATTTCTAGTTGGTGTGATGAATGGCAGCTTGCTCTAAACATAGAAAAAAGTAAGTTAATGCGGAAGAGTTGGAAAAACAAAATTATAATGCTCACATATAGTATTAGTAGTGTCCTGCTCGACACAGTCACATCATCATTTAAATATCAGGGCATAATGCTGTAAAGAGATATGAAATGGAACGAGTATATGCGTATTGTGGTGGGGAAGGAAAGTGGTTGACTTCGGTTTACTGGGAACTTTTTTTAAGAAAGTGTGCTTCATCTGTACAGAAGACCGCACATTGGACACTAGTGTGAGTTAATATTGAGTACTGCTCAAGGTTCGGGATGTGCATCAGGTTCTGATTAAAGGAAGACATCGAAGCAATTCAGAGGTGAACTATCAGATTTGTTACCAGTAGGTTCAATCGATGTACAAGGTTTATGCAGTTGTTTTGGGAACTCACATGGGAATCCGATGGCGATGTTATTTTCAAGGAATATTACTGAGAAAATTTAGAGAATCAGCATTTGAAGCGGATTGCAGAACAATTCTATTGCCACCCACACACATTCCACATAAGAACCACAAAGATATGAGAATTTAGGGCTCATACAGGGGCATGTAAAAAGTCCTTTTTCCTTCACACTATTTGCAAATGGAACAGGAAAGGATAGGATCAGTAGTGCCACATACCGTACAATGGCTTGTGGAGTATGTATATAGACATAGTTATCCTTAAAAAGTGTTATGCACAGATATTTGTATGAGTCAACTGATTCCAATTGTAGTCTGATTATGATATGTTTCTTCGCTTTGCGAAGTGCGCAATTTTACATTTCATAACATTTAAATAAAGTTTCCAATCTTTGCTCCACTTGGAAATCTTATCAAAATGTAATTGAATATTCATGCAGCTTCTTTCAAACAGTACTTCATTATAGCAACTGGATCATCTGCAGAAGTCTACAGTTGCTATAATATTATCTGTAAGGTCATTAATTACAACATGAACAGTGAGGGTGCCGGCACATTTCCATGGGGCATACCCAAAAGTCACTTCTACATCTGTCGATCACTCTACATACAAGATAACTTATGTCCTGCCTTTTTTTATAAAAAAAAATCCTCATCCCAGTACAAATTTTGCTTGATACCCCATCTGATAGTATTTTTGATAATAAGCACAGATGTGATACAGAGTCAAATGCTTTCCAGAAATTGAATATACTGCATCTACTTGACAGACTTGATCCAAAGCTTTCAGTATGTCGTGAGAGAAAAAGAGATCAATGTTCTCAGAAGTCTTGTAAATAGGCATGACCTCAGCTTTCTTCCAATTACTGGGCACAGTCTTTTGTTTGAGGGGGTCTATGATAAATTACAGTTGACAGAGGGGCTAATCCAGATGCAAATTCAGGATACAATCTGACAGGGTTTCCATTGGGCCTTGGAGCTTCGTTCAGTTTTAATGATTTCAACTGTTTCTCAATGCCACTGACAAAACTTATTTCAATCTTTTCAGTGGTACAAGGATTAAATTGGGGCAAATCTGGGTTTTCCTTTGCAACTCGCAAACAGAGTTATGTGTTTCTCCTATTGCTTTGCTACCCTCAACTTCAGTTCCTGTCTCTTCTCCAAGTGACTGAACACTAACTTTGGTGCCACAAACTGCCTTCACATACAACAAGAATTTCTTTGGGCTTTGTGGATTGTAGTTTATTGGTCCTGTTGTCTACATAGCAGCTTATGCATAAGACATTGGACAAGTCAAGTTATAAATATACAGGCTGAAAGTCATTTCAAGGCATACATATTTAAGCTTACAATAATACACTTTACACGTAAGTATTTACATAACACATTTCATAGATTTAAATATTCTTCAATGGAGTAAAAGCAGTGATGCTGTAAATATGACTTTAGAGATTTTCCAAATGTATTGACCTCAGTGATAGCTTTTATGTTTTCAGGAAGTTTGTTATAAAGCTTAACTCCCATGTGAAAAGTACCTTTTTGGCACAGTGCTGTGCTGATTTGAGTCATATGTAAGTTTCTGTTTTATCTGGTAAAGTGCTCATGTATATCACAGTTTTCTTGCAGTCTCCGGTCCTTGCCTATTACATTTAATTTAAAGAACAAAAGGGTTTTCATAATGTATACACGTGGTAATGGAGGAATACCAGATTTCTTAAACAGGGGTTTACAAGAGTCTCTAGGCTTGCACCCAAACAAGATTCTAATGGCCCTTTTTTGTAGTTTAAAAGTGCTATTAGCTGTTTAAGAGTTTCCCCAGAAGGTGACCCCATATCTAAGACGAGAATGAAAGTACGCATGATATGCATTCAATACTGTTTTCTCACTGCAGCATGATTTTAATGAACAAAGAAGGTAACATGTTTTGCTCAGTTCTGCATTGAGATATTCAATATGCTTATTCCATCTGATGTTACTCTGCAGCCAAAGTCCTAAGAATTTGGTTTCAGTACTGTTACCAACTGGTTCGTCATTGATAGAGACCGAAGGGATGAACATGTCCTTGTTAGGAACATTGTGGAATTTTAGAGCAACGGTTTTCTTACTGTTTATTACAAGCTGATTACTCTGTGCCCAGCTGCTAAGTTGTTTCGTGACCGTGTTTACTGCCTGCTGTAACTGTTCATCGTCATCTCCTTTTAGTAGAATCGTGGTGTCATCTGCAAATATGATTGTTTTGTGTGCATCAATATTTAAGCTTAGATCATTTATGTACAGAAGAAACAGAAGGGGTCCCAATACTGATCCTTGGGGTACACCACATTTTATTTGTTTATAGTCAGATAAGTGATTAGATACAGTTTTTAGTTCAATATTTGTGTGCGTGACGCACACTGCCTGCATACGATTAGTCAGGAAGGAACTGATCCACTTGTTGGACAGACCTCGAATACCATATCTTTCTAGCTTTGATAGCAGAATTTTATGGTCCACCATGTCAAAAGCTTTTGACAAGTCAATACAGACTCCTATTGTTTCCTGTTTCTCGTCCATCAGGTTTAGGATGGAATTGATGCACTCATAGACAGCAGTTGCCGTTGACCTCTTATTTCTAAATCCATGTTGTTCATTACATAGGATGCTGTTTTTATTTATAAATTTCATAAGTTTCTCATACATAACTTTTTCCAGTACTTTAGAGATGCAGGAGGAAATTGTGATGGGTCTGTAGTTATTTACAATGTCTTCATCCCATTTTTTATATACAGGGATAACTTTTGATGTTTTCAACACATCAGGGAAAGTGCCTGCCTGAAGTGAGCAGTCGCATAAACGTGTGAGTACTTCAATTAGGTTTGATGCGCTCTTCTTTAACATTGTTGCAGGTATACCATCAATACCTGCCGATTTGGAATTTTTTAGTCCTTTTATTGCTTTAGCTACTTCATCTTGTGAAACAGAACTGATGTACATTGATCCTCTTCATGCACTTATTTTATATTCATTTGCCTGGGTGTTCTTAAGGTTTGATTGTAACATATTTTCAGCAACACCTGTGAAAAAGTTGTTAAATGTGTTGGCTACTTCTAAGGGGTTTGTTACTTTTTTATTTTTATGTGATAGTGTTATATTTTTGCAAGGTTGTCTATATTCTCCACATTCTTTTTTTATAACACTCCACATAGCCTTTGATTTATTAGCTGAATTATAAATGATTTCATCATTATGCATTATTTTTGCTGCTTTTATTACTTTTCTTAATATTTTGGAATATTTTTTATAGTATGCGCGCACTATAGGTATTATTTGACAATAATCTGTTACAGTAGTCATTGAAGGTTTCATGCACTGCTCCCTTGACAGCCAAAAGCCTTTTATTTCCCTCTCTATCAGTAGCCCTATGCATTAATTTGGACCTATTATGCAGTAGTCTTTCTTTAACCATGGAGGGTGCCTCCCATTATGAAGTCTTCTACTGGGTACATAACTACCCAGTACATGGTAAAGTATTCTTTTAAACTTTATCCATAGTTCCTCTGAATGCTCCTGTCCTACGCAAGTTTCTAGTTCTTCATTCAGATATGGCACTACCACTTTATTTTTTTTATCTAGTTTGTAACTGGGATAGTTGTACACTCAGAGCACACATTTATTTTACAGAAGAGAACTGTCATTTGTATTCAAACAACTGTTATCAAATCTACAACGAACATGTGCTTTAGTATCTACTGATGGTCTTCCTCTCCTATGACGCACACAACAGATGGGTCCCTCTCAACCTGAGATGTGAGTGACCTGCCATTTCTTTCTAACATTCCTCACCCTAAACCAAACCTCAGAAGTTACAAGGTCACTACAAGAGCTTGACTTTTCTCACAGTCAACCACAATAATCACACACAGGAGCAAAATTAGAGCCCACAAAAAAACCCTCAATGAAAGTGTTCCAGAGATTCGTTGGAAAACTTCCAACTATGTGATTTTTCCTTATATTCTGTTCACTGCATGGGTACTACTGAATTCACTGAGGTAAGCAGGTGACAAAACATTGTAGCAAAAGGCAATAAGTGAAGTACTTAGCAGAAAAGCAACAATTTATTACTAACACAGGAGTATCATTATGTGCTATAACTGATAAAATCACTTATTGTCTTAATTAGTTGACACTACACGTTTTACTTCTAGTACTGATTAATTCCTTGACATTGTTCATGTTTCTTCTAGTATGGACTGGTTGCAACAACCAACCGGGACATATTTAGATAAGCTCTGTGTCTCACCTGCCTAACTCCCCCATAAACATCTCAGAGAGCATTCATTTTTGTCTTACAAAAAATTAAAATATTGGCTTTTACATAATTTACTTCAGCACAATATGCTTGTAGATAGCATGTGACGCAGTGAGACTCCTACCTATAAGAAAGGGAGGTGGGATGCATGTACACAGTTCATAGTAGTACCAACAGGACTATTTGGAAAGTAAGGTGTCATAGGTCGCAAAATGGATATGACCAGTGAAAATCCGATGAAGCTTTGAACAGATGTGTTGAGCAGTGTGTCTAGTATGCCTGTTGAACACCTGATGTCACGTCACCCTTCACGGTTCTGAGTGTACAATGCCTAGAAAGATAGTGTTACCAGCCAAATACAGATGGCCACTGCAAGGTTTCACCCGGTTTCATGCAACCCCATATAACATACCTGTCATGCATTTCCTTTTTCACTACAATTCTTGGTTGCAGACTCTGGGGGAGGGGGCACAATGAGGGTGCTCCTCTAGCATTTTCGATGGGAAGTCTTTTCGGATCACCCACCTTACAGCACGGTCCTGTCTCCCTCTTATGTTCATCTCTGCTCACATGAACAACTGTTGGCTATGATGACATTCTGGCAGAGATCAGTGTAAAGAAGGGGTGGAAAGCATAAGGAACTGCCTTCTACAATGAGGGTATTGGAAAGTTGGCACAATGTCATGACAAATGCCCAAATTGGAGCAGTGAATATGTAGAGAAATAGATGGAATACATAGCAATCTGCTGCAAATAAAACATTTCGCAACCAATCAGGCCTTACTTTCTGAATAGCCCCCTTATTTACCAAAAGCAGAAACATGTTACATAGTTCTTGCTCATATGGGAAGCTTCCTTTAAAAAATAAATAAAAAATTTAAAAAAAATAAAAAATAAAAATTATTTTTATTCATAAACTTGGTTTCACGATACAAAATTCAGATCTCACACAAATAGGTGACTGCCCATTTACAACAGCACAGAAAGCACTATGTATGAGCTGTGAATACTTGTGTGTATAACTATTTTTACAAATGAAACACAAAAAGGAACCATTCATTCTGTCCCTTAGACATGTGCATAAAAAAGTAACAACATGCAACATCAAAATTATGGAAGATGTGCATGGAGCACAAAGCATGTTAATGTGCATGGAGTCAATTTTCCAAATGAACTGAATTGTGTACTAGGGGCACAGCAATGTGTTTGTGGTTCTGGATCCACCAACAGTTTTCATTAGTATGTGCTACGACAGTGTTGAGATAAGAAAAACAGGGCACAACTTTTTTACATTATAATTTATCTTGTGCAAATTGTGTATAACCAAAAGAATAAAGATACATACTGGAACCCCTTGCATTTTTCAACATGGCGCATGTGTAAACATTACGCTTCACTACCTGTCAATTTGTTACCAAAACCAGATTTTTCTGCTTTTAGCATCCACTGGCTTTGTGAACTCTCAAGCGGACTGTCACCTTGCAACACAACCTAACCTAGACCTCGCACTGTGCTTGTCATCATATCCAAGACTTCAGGGGAGAGGGCCCAATATGTAACCTTAATCTACAGGCCAACTGAATAAGGCTCTGCATCTATTTAAATGCGTACTGGAACCTAACACTGACGAATCTATTAATTATTGTTATTATTGCACATCACTTATTGAACTAAACTAGTGACAGTAATAAACAGAAAATTAGAAATTTAATATATTGATTGCTTGGCGAAAGTAAATTCCTTGGATGTTTCAAAAACTGTGAAAATACGGTCGTGTAGTTAACACAAAATCAACACAAACTTCTCCGCTATTTATTTTAAAAATGAAGATGTTAAGTTAAACGAGTCGTCGATTACAAATTACGCCAAAGACCATATATCCTTTCTCTTGTGATTTGCATAATTCGCTGCTCGTGTGCAGTGAACCTACTATTTCGTCTACAATCACATACACATCATGCATGTCGTTCTAAACTAAGCTTCAAGCGAGTGTGGTAACTTACAGAATATGAGAAATCTTCAGGCCAAGAAGAAACGTTATTTATTTATTTGTTAATAACATTTTCTCCTTCTACTACTGCCCTTCAGAAAAACACTGTCTGATCAAAAATGTTTCTTGACTTTAAGAGACAAATACTTCGAGATAAAATTATAGTCTTGATTGCGTACATTTTTATTTGAAAATAAAATCCTCCGCAAACAAGATTGTAATTTTATCTCAAATTGTCGTATCTGACACACTGATGGAATGGGACAAATACTCTTAGATTACTATATACTGAACAGTAAACGTACCAAGTAATCGCGAAGGTACTTCACTGGATGTATGGTTCTGAAATTGAAAGACAGAACTTCATTAATTATGCTGACAACTGTAAATGCAATGAACGTAATTAATACATGAACTGACAAAGCAGAGAACTGCTACTTCTGTATTTCATTATTAAGCCCATCAGCATTGTTTAATTATGATAGATTATAAGATATATTTTCAATAACAGAATCCAGTTTACTTGTATTGCGCCGCCATTTCAACATCAACGACAAAAATGCCAGTGTGAGTCAGTGGTGCGACTATA
This sequence comes from Schistocerca americana, assembly GCF_021461395.2. Classification (NCBI taxonomy): domain Eukaryota; kingdom Metazoa; phylum Arthropoda; class Insecta; order Orthoptera; family Acrididae; genus Schistocerca; species Schistocerca americana. Next base: position 214,657,035 of record NC_060125.1, on the reverse strand, counting down.
TGCAAAGACTACAACATTATCATAATTATTATAACCATAATTACTGCTGATGCTTAATAGTAGGAAAATATTGAAAGCTTTTCTTTTGAATAAACAATAATTTCTTATATTGGTTCAAATTAAGCGGAGAGCTTTTCATTTTCCTTTACATTGTGAACGTGGATCATCATATCTTTGGAGTCGCATGGCAGTTGGATTCTGATTGGTTGCATTTGTGAAATGCTGTGGTTTCAACGTTCGCGCAGTCTGTTTTAAATGAGTTGAGAAGCTGTGCTGCATTGTAGATTTGGGACTGCAGTCAACCTAACGGCTGAAGTACTGAAGCTGTGCATCTAGGAGAGAAATTGACTCTGTTAGGTACCTTCGATTGATTTAGTTCGTGTATCTTGTGATGGCTGCATCTGGAATTAATCATAATGTAGACCAAGAAAATCGCACTGTAAATGCTGTACACATGAGGAAAGAGGAACTTGAAAACCAGCCAAAGAAGAGAACTGTTTTGGGTGTTCTTAACAAGAATGCAGAGAGAATCCGCTGTCAGAAACCAGTAAAACAGGTAATGAACTAAGTACTATTTTTCCGTTGAAGCTTAATGTTGGTTCGTATTTATTTTCGAAATACCTAGTAGTATTATTCTATATGTAGATATTTCAAAATCTTCTGTTGTGTGGTGTGTAATTTTAAGTTCTGTGTATGTAATTTTTATGGTGGTAATCTTTTTTTTTTCCTTGCTTAGAATCGCATTGGCTTTAGAACTAAATATTGCTAGAATGTCATCAATAGTCACTGTGGCAGCAGGCGAAGTTTCATTATGCCTTTGTTTCCAAAATTTTTTTTTAAAAAAAGGTATAAACTTCAGCATAACCATAAAATGAAATTTCATAGGTCTGTTAATTTCTTAATAATGGGCCATACTTCTTACTGTGGTAGTAAGCAATAAAACTCTTAAGTGTCCCAAAATTAATTCATTGCAAAATGCTTGCCTTTTTTTTGTAAAAATGTTGGCAGAAATAATTCATTTGAGCAACAGTCACAATGAAATAAGATTGCTCAATTTGTTCAGAATTGTTGAACCAATTAAACTGAAAGCCCAGAAGTTTCTGATACTTATATTGTTCCAAACAGAAATTGTATTGGGAAGTTCATTGAGGATGCATAACGTTTTCACATATTGTGTTCAGCTGATTGGGTTGAAATAACTCAATAATACCTTATACATACTTTCACATACTATGTGATACATACAAGTAGTAACTTTAGTCTTCCTGGAAATAATGCAGTTCTCTGTAAGAAATTATGTAATTAAGAACTGTGGGACCCAGACAAAATAAATAACAGTATTGAGTATATACAGAGGGTGGTATGAAGGGTCCCAGGTTTGCCTATTGGAAGAGTGTCACAGAAATGCTGGAAAAAACTAAACTAGCAGATGCTTGAAGGTACAAAATTATTTCTTGTTTACTTCAAAAATTTTGGAGAACGAGTTGTACACTAAGAACTTAAAGAAATTCAAGTTGCTACATATCTCTTAGGGATGATGGGGAAGGTGGTTGCAAGATTAGTCTAATCAGTATCTGCAGGGACACTGAAGAAATAATTTTCCCCAGATCAACTGCTAGTGCTAACATGTGAGTCCACCCATCACTGTAATTTGCTGCCTATAGCTAAGTGGGTGTAAATCAGTCCCTGACAGTTGCAGTGAGCTTGGTGTGATGAGCCTCCCTCGACCATTCCCAAAACATGGTTTTTGTAAATGTCTCCATGGTAATGCCTCAGTGTTAAGCTCAGTAGGCAGCTACTGTTATTGCCTGCAGCCTTTAGCTCTTAGTAACTGAACGTAGCAACAGCACAGGGAGATACTGGCAGTCTTACGCCATTTATTACAAAATGGTTCAAATGGCTCTGAGCACTATGGGACTCAACTGCTGAGGTCATTAGTCCCCTAGAACTTAGAACTAGTTAAACCTAACTAACCTAAGGACATCACAAACATCCATGCCAGAGGCAGGATTCGAACCTGCGACCGTAGCGGTCTTGCGGTTCCATTTATTACAACCACGTAACCATGCTTAAACTGAACAAAGGTAAAAATCAGCTTAGAGTATCCAAAGAGTGATCCAAAAATATATTGTACTAATAAACAGACTAAAAACTAGAAGTTGAATGTCATTTTGATAATAAATATGTGAATTATGCTAAGCATTCAGTTTTACGTTTAATTCCCCACCACAATCCCTGTTCTTGATGTCGCATGCTGTCCACTATTATGCACGGCAATGTCATTTCACTAGCATTTAAGTGGATTGTACTTAAAATGGCTGTATTGCCTTGTGACAAACCTTAAATGTCAAGTTATAATATTTACTTAGTGGAAATTGGAGTATCTGTAACATGAGTCATTCACTGTAAAGATGCATAAAGGCACAATGACAAGAATGATACACCCCCACCCCCCTCCTGAGCTTTTTTTCTGAAGGGTGCAGATGTGTGCGCGTGCACATATGACCGCCATCTCTGGCACCTTGGACCGGAATGCAACTGTCACATTGAGAGGGAGTCTGTAGTGGGTCAGGGCTGGGATAACAGGATATGGGTGGGGGAAGGCAAGATCTCTCTCTCTCTCTCTCTCTAATTTATGCGTCTCGATGTTCCATCTTTATGGTGAATATAAATCTGTCCTTTCCCTTACATATTTTTGGTTAACCTATGTTTTAAATGAGGAACAGAAAGTCTTGTTACATCAGTCAATTGAGCTTTCTTTTTGTTTACAGCAGCAGCATGCAGGAAGATCTATACATTCTTTAATCATATGAAAGGTGTTGTGCAGTACACAAATTTTTCCTTTGTATAATGTTCAGAAAATGCGGAACCAATCTGGGTATTTCAGGTATCACTGGCCAGAAGTCCTGTCACTTTGACTTTCCAGAAATTAAATTAAGGTATAACCTAGAGGCAACTGGATGAAAATGTTAATCACGTGTGATGACAATGGCAATTTTACAGTGCCAGAAGCTGATACTAAACTTTCTGAATTCCTTCACCAAATGTGGAATAAATATTGTAATCAAATTGCATGCCTGCATGGTATCTTGGTTTTGCAACTGGATTCCTGCCACAATAGTTTCCTGTGAATGACAGGAAGTCATCTAATGAAACATTAGTAATGTCTGCGGTTGCTGAAGACAGTTCTTAAAAGCCCTCTGCTCTTTCACTGTAGATTAAGCAGCTATAGGAGAAAACGTGAGCAGACCTAATTTATTAATGTTGTCTTCAGTCTATCCTATTTTGGTTTAACACATTATTTACTGCCTGTTAAATCCGTAATAAAATAAAAATTAATTGCACAAGTAGAGAAGATACCGGCATGCCACAGAAAATGGCTGTTGACCCTAAACAACACAAAGTGTAGTGTCTTGTTGAAGACAGTAGCACAATACATCACAAAATTGTCAATCTACAAACCTGGGGATTCGTTATAAACAACCTAAATTGTAACTATAATATAGAAAAGATAGCAGTTTATTGGCAAAACCTCTGGAAGATGCAATAAATATACTACATCCTCTGTGCACTAAATTACTTATCTTCTAGAGTGATACTGTGCTGTATCGGATCCTTGCCAGATAAGATTGACTAAAGACTTCGGGAAAGTGAAAAAAGGGGGGGGCGGGCAGCATGTTCCTTATTATTGCTAAATAAGGGAAACTCACATGGATGTACCATTGGGCTGGTAAACAAAGGAAAGATACTTATTGCTGAGAGAGCTTTATTGAAATTTGTCATCTCAATGCAGTGTTTTTAGATGGCAATATATGATCTAAGCAGACTCAAAAGTTTGTTGGGTTGGTGCAACATGCTGTGGGGCTCAGCTATCACTTGCTCCAGGTGTCAAATGATTTAGTAACATGTCCATATAGAGAATATCTGCCTTCTGAAGGTGGGTCAGATGACCCTTTTCCACAGCTACAGGGCCTTTTGCAGCCACTGACTTTGTTTTTGTTCTCCAACTACTGCAGATTAATTTCAGTGGGAAGTTGCTACAGATCTACATTCTAGTGTGGATTCATCTGCTGACTCAGTGTCTGACAGGAAACCAAGCAGATGGTTAATACAATGGGTAAATTGTTTGCAGTAGTCGACAGGTTATCTTTGAACAACAGGATTGTGCACAGGAGACCATGTCCCATATCACGGACCGCTGCAGAGTCCATCCCCCAGTCTACTAATCCCTCAGACAACCTCTTATACCTTGGTGGAACGACAACTGCTGAGTGGCAGTCGGGTCAAGACAAACTGTTCTGCAAAACTTAAAGTACCATCAAACTACTTAATACCTTCATGCCTTCAGATCTGCAAGAGCACATGCGAGGTGAGTGATAAAAGAATGGAAGAGGAATTCCTGGAAGGAATTACAATGTCCATTAATTGGTCCACTTCCACTGCGCAAGTTTCCAGTGGATTTCGGGCAATACCATCCCTGTAATGGGGTTGGGTCTGGTGGATACACCAGAAGAAAGCTTTTTTTTTTTAGCTAAACACTTCACTGTCACTAGATCATCCAGAAAACTCCTTTTTAGGTGTTCCATAGGATTGCGGAGAGAAGGAAGCTCAATTTCTCCTCGCATAATGAGGAAGTCTACTACCTTTAGATCTCTGTGTGGGGAAATGGAATCAGCTTTGTCTGCACCCACATACACTGATCCAGTATCTGATGAGATCCATTATGCCATTGTTCATCTGTGCTCTGAAGTGAAAGGACAGCTCCTGTCCTCAATCAGATGTGGTTTGATGGACAATATCCCACTACTTGGAAGGACGCAATATTAATTCTATTCTGGAAAGCAGGCAGAGACTGCAGCACCCTTACCATTTTTATAGGTAACACTCTTTAATGCATGGTCAACAGATGTCTCATCTGGTTGTTTGAATTAAAAGGTCACCTGAGCTGCTCCTAGTGCACTTTCAGGCACTATCATTCCACCCTTGACTACTTAATTCTACTGGAAACTGCAGTACAGCATTCCTTCTTAGGCGGAAACCATTTGGTTAGTTTTCTGACCTCGAAAAAGCTTATGAGACTACTTGGAGTAAAACATCCTCCTTCAACTTCTTGAAGGGGGACTACATGGACACGTGCCCAGTTCTTATCTAATCTTTTCTCGAGGACTGGCATCTTTGATACCACGTTAAGTGATTTCTTGTCTGACTACTGTGTTCCAGAGAATAACCCGCCCGCCCAGGCATTTCCTCAGCAATCTGGAGCTGTGTCAAATGCTCTTTGTTTGTGGATGACTTTGCAGTCTTCTACTCTCCTTCTGACCTTAAGACTATGAGGCAACTACTGTTGACCATTAGGAGGTTGGAAACCTGGGTCAGGACAACTGGTTCTCAGTTCTCACTGGAGAAGACTACATGTGTCAATTTTAGCTGTGCCTGTTGAAGTTTTAACAAACCTGTGCACTTTCTGGGTTTAGTGCGACTCAAAATTAACTTGGCTACCAAACTTGAAATATCTATGAACAAACAGCTTCCAGTCTTCGAATATTTCGAAATGCCTTAGCGGAAAAAGGTGGAGCTGACAGGTCCTGCCTCCTGCATACTTGACCATATTTAGATTATGGCAGCATGATCTACAGATCGGCCCATACTTCCTACCTCAAGATGTTCAATGCTGGCCACCATAAGGGCATTCAGATATCGACTGGGTCCTTCTGGACCAGCCCAGTTCAGAGGCTGATGAGCCACCACTCTGATTCAGCGACATCTCCTTTTGGCTCAACAAACCCTGAAAATCTGTGTCACCACAAGTCGGTGGCATTTAGTGGAGTGGTCAAAGTCGCCTTTGAAGGGCTGTTAGGAATCGGCTCCATTTTGACTAAGCCATTTAGGATACATGCTACATCTGGATCTATCGGGCATCAAAATATGCAGCCAGGGATGAAATGCATTGCCGCCTTGGTCTCTTCGGAGGCCCAAAGTGATTTTAAGCTTAACACTGTGCAACAAAACTTGTACTCCAGATTTTGTTTTCATCCATTTTAACTGTGTACCACAGTTTTATCATTCGTACAGATGGGTCCCAGCAAGAGTATGTCCTCAGTTGTTCTGCTGTTTTCCCTGATGTAGTTTTTAAAATGAATCTTCCAGAAACTTAAAAATTATGATGCAGAATTGTGGCATTCTGATGGCACTGCAGAGGATTCACAGATATTATTGTAAAACACTTCTGTTCAGACTCCCTTAGTACACTGCAAGCACTTCACCAAATGTATCCAGTAGACCAGCTGATTCAGCTTATTCGCTCCTTACAGCGGCCCCCACATTGTGGCAAGGAGATGTTCTTTTGCTGGTTACCTGGCAACATAAGGGTACAGAGACAAAGCCACCAAGGAAGCATGTTGGGATGGTGCTGTCAGTGTCCTGCCTGGACCAACTGACGTACACTGAGGCTAAGAGGAAATTGGAGCACCTACATCCTGTGGCTATGACCACCTCGTATGTCGCCACAGTGAGAACAGTAGCTGGCCCATCAGTTCCTCACATTCTTGTCGCCTCTCAGAACCCCCATTGGTGGTGGGAGCACTTCCCTGTTACTCCTGGAGCAACTCCCCCCCCCCCCCCCCCCCCGAACTTCTGAGCCAGAGAGCATAAGTCTTACTTTGCTCCTGTCGCTAGGAGGGAGGTTCCTTGGGTCACTATGTTCCCAGGTTTCTGCTAGTGGGGAAAGGTGACACATGCCAGTGACTAAAGAGGCCAAAAGCAGCTGGTTGTAGGGCTTGATGCTCATCCTAAGTCCCAGAGACTGAATCACTGAAATCCTCCCAGTCAGGGAAACCCAAAGATCAGGGAGAGAGATCCAAAAAGGTCCCCAAGACCAAGGGAATTAGGGTGGCACCCACACCACCACTACCTACATGCTCTGAGTCTGCAAATGAGTTGGAGATTCTGTGTCCACTGAGGACCTAGATCTTGCTGGACCCTCAGACACAAGGGATATAGACTGCTCAGGCAAGAAGTCAGGGGCAGCAGGTGACTGAGGTGTAAACTGCCTCATTGAATGTTCCTTCCCCTCCCAGTCTCACAATGTCATCCTCCAGTGGAATTGCAGCAGTGTTTTCCACCGCCTGGCTGAGCTATGCCAACTGTTAGGCTTTACACCTGCTATTTGCATTGCCCTCCAGGAAACCTGGTTCCTGGCAATGCAGGCCTCTGCCCTCTGCAGCTATAAGGGATATTACAGGAACTGTAGTGACTATAATAGTGTCAGGCGGAGTATTCATTTATGTCCTAAACAGTATGTAGTGATCCTGTGCCATTTCAAACCCCTCTTTAAGCTGTGACTGTTAGAATAAGGACGATGCAGGAGATAACTGTCTGCAATGTATATCTTCCTTCAGATGGTGCAGTATCCATGAATGTATTAACTGCACTGATTGATCAACTCCCTAAACCTTTCCTAGTTTTGGGAAATATTAATGCCCATACTCCCTTGTGGGAGTTGCATCTTGCTTAATGACCGAGGCAGAGGTGTCAACTTCATTGTCTCACTTCAATCTCTGCCTCTTAAATACTGGGCCACCACACATTTCAGTGTGGCTTGTGGTAGTTACTTGGCCATCGATTTATCAATTTGCAGCCCAGGACCTCCCATCTATCACCCCCCCCCCCCCCCCCCACCCCCCCACCTTCCTGTCACTGCCCCAGTATCAAAATGGGCTTTAAACAAGGCAGACTGGGAAACTTTCACCTCTGTCACTGTTAACCCCCCCCCCCCCCCCCCCCCCCCCACACACACACACACACACACACACACACACACACACACACACACACACACACACACACACACACACACACAGTAACATCAATGTGATGGTTGAGCAGGTGACTACAATAATAGTCTCTGTGGCAGAAAACACGCACACTTGATCTTCAGGGTGCCTCGGCGAAAGGCAGTCCCATGGTGGTCGCTGAAGATATTAAGAAGCGTCAGCTAGTTCTACGGCGGCATAAGCCAACTTATCAAACGACGGAAGTGGGAGTGTTTGGGAGATGGCTCAACTGTGGGGTGCTATGTCACCTTTCCAAGTCTGGGCAAAGATCAAACGTGTCTTTGGGTACCAGACCACAACAGGTGTTCCTGGTGTTAACATAAATGTTATCTGCCGATGCAAAGCAATTTGCTGAGCACTATGCTCGAGCCTCAGTGTCAGAATTACCCCCAGCCTTTCGCACTCCCAGGTGGCGGCTGGTAGGGAAAGCCCTCTCATTTACTACATGCCACAGTGAAGCCTATAACTCCCCATTTACATAGTGGGAGCTCCTCAGTGCCCTTGAAAATTGACTAGACACAGCTTCTGGGCCACATCGGATCCACAGTCAGATTATTACACCTCTCATCTGACTACAAGCGACATCTTGTCATCCTCAACTGGATCTGGTGTGATGGCGTCTTTCCATGGCAGTGGTGGGGAGCACGATCATTCCAGTGCTCAAACCCAGTAAAACGCACTTGATGTGGATAGCTATCAGCCTCACCATTGTTTGTAAGCTGCTGGAATGTATGGGGTGTTGGCAGTTGGGTTGGGTACTGGAGACACGTGGCCTGCTGGCTCCTTGTCAGGGCAGCTTCTGCAAGGGTTGCTTTTTACTGCTGTTAATGTTGTCCCCCTCAAGACTACCATCCGAACAGCCTTTTCCAGATGCCAGCACCTCGTTGCTGTCTTTTATTTTTTTATTTACAAAATGCATATGACACCATCTGGCGACATCTCTCCTTGCCACATTATACGAGTGGGGTCTCAGAGGCCCGCTCCAGATTTTTTATCCAAAGTTTCCTGTTGCTTCATACTTTGTGTCTCAAGTTGGTGCCTCTCATAGTCCCCCTCCTCCCCCCCATATCAGAATAGGGTCCTGCAAGGCTCTGTACTCTCTCTCTTTTAAGCAGCCATTGATGGTCTAGCAACAGCTGCAGGTCTGTCAGTCTCTCCATCTCTGTATGCAGATGATTTCCGTATTTTGTGCTGCTCAACCAGTACTGGTGTTGCTGAGTAGCGCCTACAGGGAGCCATCCACAAGGTGCAGTCGTGGGCCTTAGCCCATGGTTTTCCACGGCAAGGTCGTGTGTCGTGCACTTCTGTCAGTGTCGTACCGTTCATTCCGAACCAGAACTTTACCTTAATGGCGATCCACTCCCTATAGTGGGAGACATATCGATTCTTATAACTGGTTTCAGGCACCCGATTGACTTGGCTTACTCGCCTTTGTCAGCTTCAGTGGAAGTGCTGACAGCACCTCAATGCCCTCCGCTGCTTGAGCAACACCAACTGGGGTGCAGATAGCTCTATGCTGCTGCAGCTCTACAGAGCCCTTAGTCAATCACGCCTTGACTGTGGTTCAGGGGCACCCTCACCTTTGTTTACTCAACTCAGTGCACCACTGTGGCATTCACCTAGCGAGAGGCGCTTTTAGGACGAGTCCGGTGACAAGTGTCCTTGTGGAGGCCGGAGTCACTCCATTGCAAGTTAGGCGTGCACAACTGCTGGCCAATTACGTTGCACACGTTTGTAGTTCTTCTGCACATCCGAATTAGTCGCCTTTTCCCGCCCACGGCAGTTCATCTCCTGGATCGGCAGGCCAGGTCAGGGCTTCCAATTGCAGTTTGTCTGATCCCTTCTTTCTGAACTGGAGTCCTTGCCTTTACCACCTATACTTGAGGTCCATTCATGTAAACCTCTATGGCTTACACCTAGGCTGCAGCTTCTCCTGGACCTTCCACATGCTCCTAAAGACTGAGTTAACCCTGCAGCTCTCTGCTGTCAGTTCCTCCAGTCTTGACATGTACTGAGGCTGCGAAGTGGTTTATGCAGACGATTCAATGGCTGATGCTCACATCGGCTTCGCGTATGTCCATGACAGCTAAGTGGCTGATGGTTATGTTGGCTTCGTCTCTGTCTACAGAGGACATATTGAACAGCATTCCTTGCCCAATGGCTGCAGTGTTTTCCCAGCCGAGCTGGTGGCTATATCTCTTGCTCCTGAGCACATCCGTTCATACCCTGGGGAGTCATTTCTTCTGTGTACTGAGTCCTTGAGCAGCGTACAAGCTATCGACCAGTACTCCCTTCGTCATCCTTTGGTAGTGACCATCCAGGAGTCCATCTATGCCCTGGAACAGTCCAGTCGTTCAGTGGTGTTTGTCTGGACCTCAGGTCATGTTCAAATTTCAGGCAACAAACTTGCTGAAAGGCTGGCCAAACAGGCTAAGCAGAAACCACTTATGGGGGATTGGCTTCTCTGCAACTGACCTGCATTCAGTACTACGCCACAAGGTTTTGCAGCTTTGAGACGAATGGCATTACCTCAGCATGCACAACCTACTGAGTGCTATTAAGGAGACTACTGTGTGGCAGTTATCCTTGCTGCCCTCTCGCAGGGACTCTGTGCTTCTCTGCTGGCTCCACATTAGCAACGCTTCAGTGACACACAGCTACCTCCTGCGTCGTGATGACCCACCTCATTGTCGGTGTGGTGCCCGGCTGACAGTGGCCCATATCTTGGTGAGCCATCCTTATTTTGGTGCCCTGCGACAGACTCTTCAGTTGCCAGAATCGTTGCAATTAATTTTAGCTGACAATGCCTCATTGGCTAATTTAGTTTTACGTTTTATTCATGACTGTGTGTTTTATCATTCTGTATAAGTTTTAGCGCATATCCATTGTCCCCTTTTCCCCACTCTAATGCTTTCATGGTGGATGTTTTAATGTGTCACACAGTGGCTGGCTTTTCCATTTATGCTCATGGTCGGCCAGCCACGTTCATCTGTTACCTTGTTTTTACCCCTTCTACCTGTTTCTTGCTATTCTCTGCAGTTTTCTTTTCCAGTTTTGTCCATAGTCATTCTTCTGGTTCTTCCTTCCTCCTGTAATTGTGCTGTAAGTCTCTTTTTCTTCTTTCCCTTGTGTAATTATTTTACCGGGACCAATGACCTCGCAGTTTGGTCCCTTGCCGCCCCTTCCCACTCTTTTAAACCAACCAATCGACTCTAACACATAGAAAGATCACTTCGCACCTGAACTTGTCATGTTTGTGACTAGTGCTGACAATTGGCAAATTACCTTGCGCAGAGAGAGAGAGAGAGAGAGAGAGAGAGAGAGAGAGAGAGAGAGAGAGAGAGAGAGATTTAAGGGTTTCTCTTAAAAATAACGTGTGTGATATCTGTACAATGTTTGGTTCTTCTGCAATAAATAGTGTTCCCAGACTTTATTTACGCCCTATACTAGTCTTAGATGGTGATTTAGTGCCTGAAAGGGTAAAGATGATGGTGTACTGACGCCCTGATACAGCCCCAGGACAGGACCACATCCATAACCAAATAATAAAGTGCCAATCAGTGGATTGACAATGTCATATTCTTGCCATCTTTAACTGCCTCTGGAGCGAGGGTGAATTCCTCTTGGAATGGCAGGACAGCATCATCCCAGTACTGAAACCAGGTAAGCACCCTTTAGAGATACAGTGATCACCCAGTAAATCTGGCCACTAAGTTGCTTGAGTGCATGCTGAGCTGGCAGCTGTATTAGCTGCTTAATTCTGGGGATCTTCTGGCTCCATTCGAGGCTGGTTTTTGCAAAGGCCGTTCAACCACTGATATTTTAGTTAACGTGGAGTCTGCCATCCGAACATCTTTTGTCAAACGTCAACACCTCATAGTTATCTTCTTTGACATGCAAAAGGCTTATGGCATAACATCCTTGTTACCTTACACTAGTGGGGTCTCTGGGGTCTGCGTCAGATTTTTGTTCAGAGATTTTTGTCTTGCCATACATTGCAGGTTTGAATTGGCACTTCCTGCAGTACCCCCCATATTAGGCAACCTGCCGTGCTCTATACTGTCCCTCTCTAATAGCCGTCAAAGGCATACCAGGAGCTGTGGTGTCCTTTGTATTGCCTTCTTGTATGCTGATTAATTTTGCCTCTACTAATGCTCCTGCGGTTTGAATGTCACTAAGCATTGACTGCAAGACATCATACAAAAAGTGCAGGCCTGGGTCCTCACCCATGGCTTTAAGTTTTAAACTGCCAAGACTAGTGCCATCTTCTGTTTACGACATACTGTTCGCCTACAACCAGAACTTTACCTCAACGGCCAATTATTACTCACTAGTGGAGACAATAACACTTTTCAGGACTCGTGTTTGCACAGATTCCCAATCCTTTCCAGCTTCAAAGTGCTTCACTGTCTTAACACCAGCTGGGTGGAGATCGCACTAGCCTTGTGCAGCTTTACAAAACCCTCATACAACCATGTCTTCATTAAGGGAGTCTGGAATACAGTTTGGCATCGCTCTCAGTATTGTGGATACTGTATATGATGCACCACTACTGTGTTCAGCTTACAACAGGAGTGTTGCAAAATAGCCCTGAGAGGTGGAGTCAATCCATTAGGGGTCAGGTGCCAACAGCTTTCCAATTATGCCACCCAACTAGTCCATACTGATGGCTCACTGGTTGCTGGTGATGTGCACTTTGCTTACTTTCGAACAGGAAATGCAGAACTGTTCTTATTGCATGGTGGCTGTAGTGTTTTCACTGTGGTAATGGTTGCCATGTCTCATGCTGTTGGACCTATCCATTCGTGCGCTGGTGGGTCTTTCCTCGTGTGTAGCCCCCTCTGCGGGACCAGGGGTTAGAATAGGCTTGAGGTATTCCTGCCTGTCATATGAGGCGATTAAGAGTTTGACACGTTTCAGCCTTTATTTGATGGTCCCCTGTGGGGTTTGACCTCCGTTCTTCAAAATTTTCCCAAAGAGCGAGTGAATTGGGGAAGGGCACTTCACAAGGTGCATTGTATCCATCATGCATTGAGATCTTTAGCCCACTTTCTCGTCGCCACATTGCAGTCCTGCCCATTCACCATCTCTTGAACAAGGACACCTTCCTGGTTGTGTTTTCTACCATCCACTGTTCAGTGCCGATTTCTGCGTCAACGATGACCATGCACTTCTTTGCACCTGATATGCAGCACACTAGCTGGTCCGCTGTGGTGAGACCGCCATGTACATCGTCGGTTGTAGCCCCCTGGCCACATAGGGATCGCTCTGCTGATGGCTGCATCGATAACTCCTCACGTATGCCAAGGGATAGATGCCCATCCCCCTGGGGCATCGGGATTCCCTGCAATGGCTATTCTACCATGTGGCCTGTGCTGCAGCCAGGTGGCACCTGTGGGGAGGGCTCAGGGTCAGAGTGCATGGCATCAGGGTGGATGACACGCAATGAAGCGTCAATCATCTCTTGCTACTGCTGGTGGTGAAACACCAGCAGTCTCTAAGCCATCACGAGCTCAACTCAGTGCACAGAAGTACGGCTCCAAATCATTACACCCTTCCCCACCCCCGGCCACGCCATGGGAGGAACATCAGGCTAAGGATGGCAGCGGATCTTACTCGCCCTGGTACGTTGTATGGTAGAGAGATGATGGGAATCCTTCATGACAATGAAGCCTCAGTTTTTGTTAAACATTTAGAGGACAAGTTTGGGGAGGTGGAGGGATTGTCGAAAATGAGATCTGGGTCAGTCTTGATCAAAACAGCATCCTCTGCCCAATCATGGGAGTTACTTGCTTGTGACAAGCTGGCGATGTGTCTGTAACCATCACGACTCTTAAGAGCTTAAATATGGTCCAGGGTAGTGTTTCACAAAGGCCTTCTTTTGCAGTTTGACGATCAGCTGCGCGCCAATTTAGAGCGGCGAGGTGTAAAATTCGTCCAGCGTTTCCACTGGGGTCCAAAGGATAATCAGGTTGCCACCAGTGCTTTCATCTTGGCCTTTGAGGGTGATGCATTGCCTGAGGTCAAGGTGATGTTCTACTGCTGTGATGTGATGATGTATGTCCCTCATCTGATGCAGTGCTTTAAGCGTTGGAAGTTCGGCCATATGTCTTCCCACTATACTTCCAGCATCACATGCCGAGATTGCTGACGCGCATCACATCCCAATACTCCAGGTGTGCTGCCTAGCATCTCTCAACTACGGAGTGCACCATTTGCCTTGCTTGCCTGAATTGACTGCAGGATTCTCCAGAAAGAAAGGAAAATCGTGGAGTAAAAGACCCTGGACTGATTGACCTACACTGAGGCTAAGAGAAAATTTGAACGCCTGCATGCTGTGCGTATGACATCGTCTAACCCAGGTTACCTCTGAGCTGGAAGACTACACCTGCCCCCATGATGGTGGGGTGCTTTTCCCTCCCTGTTGCTCCTGCGCCACCTACTTCGGGAGTAGTGAATCCCATAATGCCCCATTTACAGAGTGGTAGATCCTCAGTGCCCTTGCACATTTCCCCGACACAGCTCCTGGGCCTGATTGCATCCACAGCCAGATGATTAAATGTCTCTCATCTGACTACAAGCGACGTATCCTCATCTTCAACCAGATCTGGTGCAATGGTGTCTTTTTATCGCAATGGTGGGAGAGCACAGTCATTCCAGTGCTCAAACCCAGTAAAAACCCGTTTGATGTGGATAGCTATCAGCCATGCCAACGTTCTTTGTAAGCTGCTGGAACGTGTGGTATGTCGGCAATTGGGTTGGAGTCACGTGGCTTGCTGTCGCCATGTCAAGGCTGCTTCTGCCATGGTCACTCTAGCACTGGTTATCTTGTGTCCATTGAGTCTGCCATCCAAACAGCCTTTTCCAGATGGCAGCAGCTGATTGCCGTCTTAAGCTTTGACTTACGTAAAGCACACGACACTACTTGGCGACGTCATATCCTTGCCACATTGTATGAGTTGGGGTCTCCAGGGACCACTCTCGATTTTTATCCAAAGCTTCCTGTCGCTTCTTACTTTCCTGTCAAGAGTTGGTGACTCCCATAGTTCCATCCATATCCAGGAGAATGGAGTACCACAGGGCTCTGGATTGAGTCTCTCTCTTTTTAGTGGCCATTAATGGTGTAGCAGCAGCTGTCGGGCCTTCTGTCTCACCTTCTCTGTATGCAGACGACTTCTGCATTTTGTCCTGCTGCTGCAGTACTGTTATTGCTCAGCGTCACCTCCTGGGAACCATCCCCCAAGACGCAGTCATGGGCTCTAGCCCGTGGTTCGGCAGAGCCTTCAGCGTTGCGTTTACTTGACCCTGTGTGCCACTTTGGGGTTCGATTAGTGACAGTAGCGTTTAGGACGAGTCTGGTGACCAGTGTATTAATGGAGGCTGGTTGTTTTCCACTGCAGATGAGACGTGCACAACAGCTCACCAGCTATGCCGCACACATTCAGTTCCCCTGAGCATCCGAATTACCATCTGCTTTTCGCATCTGCGGCAGTCCATCTCCCGCATTGGCAGCACAGATCAGGGTTCACGGTTGCCTTTCGTGTATGGTTTCTTCTCTCCGAACTGGAGTCCTTACCTTTACTTGCGGACCATTTCCTCCGTGGTGTACACCTCGGCCGGAGCTTTGTCTGGACCTTTTGCGTATCCCTAAGGACTCCGTTAACCCTGCTGCTCTTTGCTGTCACTTCCTCTCGATTCTTGATGTGTTCTGGGGCTCTGAAGTGGTTTACAACAACCGCTCAATGGTTGGTGCTCATGTAGGCTTCGCATATGTCCATGGAAGACATATTGAGCAGCACTCCTTGCCAGTTCGCTGCACTGTTTTCACTGCAGAGCTGGTGGCCGTATCTCGTGCTCTTGAGTACATCCGCTCGTGCCCTGGCAAGTCATTTCTCATGTGTGCTGACCCATTGAACAACCTACAAGCTAACGACCAGTACTACCCTCGCCACTGTCTGGTAGTGTCTATTCAGGAGTCCATTTATGCCCTGAAACAGTCCCGCTGTTCCGTGGTGTTTGTGTGGATCCCAGGACACGTCGGAATCCCTGGCAACCAACTTGCTGACAGGCTGGCCAAACAGGTGACATGGAAACAGCTTCTGGAGATAGGCATCTCTGAAGCAGACCTGCATTCTGTCTTACTCGGCAGGGTTTTCTGGCTTTGGGAGATGGAATGGCATAACAGCACGCACAACAAACTGCATGTCATTGAGGAGATTACGAATGTATTCAAGTCTTCCATGAAGGCCTCTCGCAGGGAATCAGTTGTCCTCTGCTAGCTCTGCACTGCCCATACAGGGCTAATACATGGTTACCTACTGTCACGAGGACCCACCAAAGTGTCGCTGTGGCTCCCAAATGAGTTGTCCACCTCTTGCTGGACTGCCCACTTTTAGCCGCTCTGCAGCAGCCTTTTAACTTTCCCAGCACCCTGCCTTCAGTGTTAGGCAACAATGCCTCTACAGCAGCTTTAGTTTCACGTTTTATCTGTGAAAGTGGGTTTTATACTTCCATCTAGGTTTTAGTTGCATGTCCTTTGTCCCTCTGTTTCCTCCACCCTAGTGCTTTTAGGGTGGAGGGTTTAATGTATTGCAGAGTGGCTGGCTTTCCCTTTTTATTCTCGTGGTTGGCCAGCCACTACAGTCTGCTTTCATGTTTTACTCTCTTCTGTTTCTAGTGTCTGTTGTTTTCTTGTCTTGTTTTGTTCCTTTTAGTGTTTGTTGCCTTCCCTTCGTTTTTGTGGCTTTCCTTTCTTTCCGTTATGTTTTGTCCATTTTATTCTCACACTTACGGCATTATTTTATTAGGACCAAGGGACCAATGACCTCATAGTTTGGTCCCTTCTCCTGCCTCTAAACCAACCGGCCTTATGTTCAGCGACTGATCAGTTCACAAACTTTCGACCTATGTCACCCTCACCATCTCCTGGATTATATGCATTTGCATGTTGCATATGTATTTTACTGGTTATTGCATATTTTAACTAAAAGGTAGTGGTGATGCATATTTTCACTCTGTTTACAATACTAACAGAGGCCACTGTGTGAAATCGTTACGGAACAAGAACAGACACAGTCAATGCTCCTGTGCCTGCCACATCGTTTAATCTGATCCGTGTCATACTGTACGCGTTGGCAACAAGTAAACTATGCAATCTATTATTTGCACATCCATTGTTTCAGTTTAGCTTTCTATTTATTTGTACACAATTGAATGTTTTTGCAACGTGTAGTGTGTAGTGTGTTGCGCATCCGAAAAAGTCATTCCTCAGATCGCTGACCATCCTGGCAAATTTACATATGACGGAACTGTTTGCTATTTTCAAGTTTGTGATAAACCTTTTTTGAAAAAAAAAAAGTTTAAATTAGACCAACATGTACAAACAAGGCTTCATATCGCAGAAATGCGGAAGAAACGACCACGACAACTGACAACAGCAACTTGCAGTAACAGGGATTTGTCCAAAGGTAACAAAGTCTGTTTAACATGGATCTATGTGAAGCATTCCTCTTCACAAACTTGCAAGCCCTATCTTCAAAGGCTTCCTGTGCAAATATTGCTCATACCAAAATATACCAGATAGAACACTGTAAAAATCAGATACCAACAAAAGGAAATGATTCTACAATCGCCAAGTTTGTGAATGAGAGTATTAAAAAAATATTCCAGAATCTTCTGCAGATGAAAGGGTGTTTGTATTTATTTCAGATGCTGCTCCCTATATGACCAAAGCAGGAAAAGACCTCACAGTATTTTATCCCAGTTTGATTCATGTGACATTCTTTCCTCATGGAGTACATCACCTTGCTGAAGTATGTTCCTCGTTTGTGAATGTAAATAAACTGATTTCATCCACAAATAGTGTTTCTAAAGGCTCCTGCTCACATCAAGACCTACAAAAAAAAAAAAAAAAAAAAAAAAAAAAAAAAAACACCAAATGTGCCTTTACCTCCCAAACCAGTGGTAACTCGTTGGGGTACGTGGGTCGAAGCTCTGTTTTACAATGAACATTTTGGGGCCATTAGAGTAAATGACTTCAATAGACAGACGCTTTGGCAGTTTGCCAGTGCAAGGAAGTTTTTAATGAGGCTGGTATTAAGACTGCTGTGATTAGCACTCATTTTTTCCCATATAAATAAAAGTATTAAGAAGCTTGAAACTCAAGGTTTGGTGTTGAATGAATCTATTCAGTTAATGAAAAGATTGAAAACGTTTCAAACAATAACCCTGGCTTTTAAGCCTTGTCCAAATTGATAGTTTTATTTATGGGACTGGTGAACTTTACCAGAAACAATAAGTGCCAACACAGCCCCCAAATTCAAATACAGCCCAGTTACCTGAGTTGATGCAGAACATTCCTTTTCTGCTAAGAAAAATGTTCTGAGTGATCAAAAACACAATCTTACTACTGAACATTTGCAGCAATACTTAGTCATTCCTGTTTACAGTAGTAGAGTCTGCAGCTCGTGGTCTTGCGGTAGCGTTCTCGCTTCCCGCGCACGGGGTCGCGGGTTCGATTCCCAGCGGGGTCAGGGATTTTCTCCGACTCGTGATGACTGGGTGTTGTGTGTTCATCATTTCATCATCATTGACTCGCAAGTCGCCGAAGTGGCGTCAACTGAAAAGGACTTGCGATACGGCGGCCGAACTTCCCCGCAAGGGGCCTCCCGGCCAACAATGCCATACGATCATTTCATTTTACAGTAGTAGAAAAATGTAAAATAAACTGTAAATTATGCTTTGGTCCAATAGTACAGAATTAAAAATTAATGATGTTCAAAAAATACATGATTGTATGCGGTTTTTTAAATGAAATTTGTTTGAGCGTCCCCTCTGCATGCGATATATCTCGAAGTTGGTCATGTACGTATTGTTTCGCTGTTACTCATTTAGATCGTGTTCGCTTGTTATCGACAATAATAGCAGAGAAAGAAAAATTGTTGACTCGTGCTGCATGTCATAATTTTGCAAATTTTTAGAAAATAACCTCCAAAAGGCCCCCTTCCTAACCCCTACCAGAAAGTATTCAGAAAATATCAGTGTTCTAAATGTAAAGATTTTTCTGGCACTCTTCCTCATATTTGATATGTGCAGGTTCAACTTTGTGATATAATGCATGCAGTAACTACCACATTTTTTATTATTTGATCTTGCATATTATAAGGTTTTTGATGCATATGATCTGGTCTCTAGTCATTACTATCAAGGATTCCCTTTATGCCATTGAGCAATGTGTACGCTCAGTGACCTTTGTGTGTACCCTGGGCCACATTGGGATCCGGGGAATGAACTTCCTGATAGTCTGGCCAATCTGGCTACCAGTAAATCGGTCCCTGAGGTTGGTAATTCCGAAACAGACCTGTTTTTGGTATTCTACATCTACATCTATACTCCGCGAGCCACCTTACGGTGTGTGGCGGAGGGTACTTATTGTACCACTATCTGATCCCCCCCCCCCTTCCCTGTTCCATTCACGAATTGTGCGTGGGAAGAAAGACTGCTTGTAAGTCTCCGTATTTGCTCTAATTTCTCGGATCTTTTCGTTGTGATCATTACGCGAGATATATGTGGGCGGTAGTAATATGTTGCCCATCTCTTCCCGGAATGTGCTCTCTCGTAATTTCGATAATAAACCTCTCCGTATTGCGTAACGCCTTTCTTGAAGTGTCCGCCACTGGAGCTTGTTCAGCATCTCCGTAACGCTCTCGCACTGACTAAATGTCCCCATGACGAATCGCGCTGCTTTTCGCTGGATCATGTCTATCTCTTCTATTAATCCAACCTGGTAAGGGTCCCATACTGATGAGCAATACTCAAGAATTGGACGAACAAGCGTTTTGTAAGCTACTTCTTTCGTCGATGAGTCACATTTTCTTAGAATTCTTCCTATGAATCTCAACCTGGCGCCTGCTTTTCCCACTATTTGTTTTATGTGATCATTCCACTTCAGATCGCTCTGGATAGTAACTCCTAAGTATTTTACGGTCGTTACCGCTTCCAATGATTTACCACCTATGGCATAATCGTACTGGAATGGATTTCTGCCCCTATGTATGCGCATTATATTACATTTATCTACGTTTAGGGAAAGCTGCCAGCTGTCGCACCATGCATTAATCCTCTGCAGGTCCTCCTGGAGTCCGTGCGAGTCTTCTGATGTTGCTACTTTCTTGTAGACAACCGTGTCATCTGCAAATAGCCTCACGGAGCTACCGATGTTGTCAACTAAGTCATTTATGTATATTGTAAACAATAAAGGTCCTATCACGCTTCCCTGCAGTACTCCCGAAATTACCTCTACATCTGCAGATTTTGAACCTTTAAGAATGACATGTTGTGTTATTTCTTCTAGGAAATCCTGAATCCAATCACAAACCTGGTCCGATATTCCGTAAGCTCGTATTTTTTTCACTAAACGTAAGTGCGGAACCGTATCAAATGCCTTCCTGAAGTCCAGGAATACGGCATCAATCTGCTCGCCAGTGTCTACGGCACTGTGAATTTCTTGGGCAAATAGGGCGAGCTGAGTTTCACATGATCTCTGTTTGCGGAATCCATGTTGGTTATGATGGAGATTTGTATTATCTAAGAACGTCATAATACGAGAACACAAAACATGTTCCATTATTCTACAACAGATTGACGTAAGCGAAATAGGCCTATAATTATTCGCATCTGATTTATGACCCTTCTTGAAAATGGGAACGACCTGCGCTTTCTTCCAGTCGCTAGGTACTTTCCAGCGATCTACGATAAATTGCTGATAGAAAGGGGGCAAGTTCTTTAGCATAATCACTGTAGAATCTTAAGGGTATCTCGTCTGGTCCGGATGCTTTTCCGCTACTAAGTGATAGCAGTTGTTTTTCAATTCCGATATCGTTTATTTCAATATTTTCCATTTTGGCGTCCGTGCGACAGCTGAAGTCAGGGACCGTGTTACGATTTTCCGCAGTGAAACAGTTTCGGAACACTGAATTCAGTATTTCTGCCTTTCTTCGGTCGTCCTCTGTTTCGGTGCCCTAAGGTTTCAGGAACCTGTAATATGGAAGTGCACTCTGACTTCACTAAACTGAGTTTTAAAAGAGACAAGGAAACTGTGGAGGTCCTCCATGTGGACCCCTCACGAGGACTCTGTTGTTTGCTGCCTGCGCATTGGCTGACTCGTCATGTCCTTCATTGTGAAGACCCACCCCACTGCTGTGGTTCCTGTTTGAAAGTGCTCTACATTGTGCTGGACTGTACAAACCTAGCCACCCTGTGGTAGACTCTTTAGTCTCCTTGACTCACTGCCCCTGGCGTTAGCAGACAATGGCTCAGCAGCTGAGTTTTGTTTTATTCATGAATTGGGCATTTAACAATCTCTTCAAGCGAGGGCGACTTAACCCTATCAGTCCATTGCTGAGTTGGCAGAACACTGTTGCATCTGCCCAGGCTGGTCTGCGGCTGTCTGGACTGGGTGGTCCAACCTGGTCCTCACTCCAACAGCTCTTTCACTCTTCTTCCCCCTCTCATGTGGTCTGTTAGACTTGTTCATCTTTTGTCTCCCTGTGCTTGTCTTGCCCTGTCAGTGCTGCTGGTCTTTCATAGGCATTTTATGAATTTGGTACCTCTGGTAAGTGGCAGGGCTGGGGATGTATGGCCCCCTCATTGCACACTACTTCATGGGGCTGCCGGATGCTCCCTAGATTGAGCACTTTGCCTGCCTTTCTTCCTTTGTCGCCTACTCACCTTTGTAGATATTAGGGGTTTTCCTCCCATGGGTTTTGTGGTGTAGTCTTTCTTGATCTAAAATTGTGCAGACGTGCCAGAGGAGAAAGGGCCTAATGACCTAATCGTTTGGTCCCTGTAATTGCCCATCCAAACCAAAGATTTGCTGTCTCGATCCCCCAGCAGGTGTACCTGGTATGTTTCTGAATGGTGTTTATGCTGACACATGCAGTGTCACTGATAGGTTTGCTTTGCAGTACCTGAGAATTATCAGCCTACATTTTGTATCCTCTAATAGTGGGTGAAGTGAATTCACTTACTCTTCATTGTAAATCACCTGGAACCATATAATGCTCTGCTCAGTGAGTGGGAATTATTCACTAGTTTGTGCCAACACACCTCCAGGGCCAGACCCCATCAACAGCCAACCCCTCACTAAACTCCCTGTTGCTCCTGCTCCATCTACTTCAGGAGCAGCACCCCCCACCCCCCAACCATCGGGGACATCAGTTCCCCCTTCCCAGCCGGAGAAGCGTAAGTCTTCTTCGGCTCCTCTCTCCAGGAAGGGATCCCTTGGGGATCTCCCTTCGCAAGTTCCGACCAGTACAAAAGCAGACAGCCACAAGTGGCTCAAACAACCACCGGTCCCTGGTCGTAGGGCCTCACGGTCGTCGTCTGTCCCTGAGACTGACCCAGTGAAGCCCTCCCAGCCTGACCCACCGAAGGCACAGTGAGAGAAACAGAAGAAGAAGGAAGTCCCCCAAGGCTAACGACATTGCGGTGGCACCCATCCCACCGCTTCCTACAAGCTCTGCGTCTGAGGACGAGGTGGAGATTCTGGTGTCTGCTGCAGACCTCGATCTCGCCGGTCCCTCAGATGCCTTGGATAACGCTGGCACCGGTGCTCAATTGGAGGCAGCAGGTGACCCAGCGGCGTAATCTGCCTTCCAAGTCCCGTCACGCCTTTCTCAGACATGGACAATACCATCCTCCAGTGGAACTGCAGCGGTTTTTCCACCATCTAGCTGAGCTCCGACAACTTATCAGCCTTCACCCTTTCTCCTGCATTGCTCTTCAGGATACTTGGTTTCCAGCAATGCGAACCCCCGCCCTCCGTGGCTATCGGGGTTATTATAAGAACCGGGCAGCTTATGAAAGGGTGTCTGGTGGCGTCTGCATATATGTTCTTAACTCTCTTCACAGCAAGTTTGTACCTCTACAAACGGCTTTAGAGGCTGTCACTGTTAGGGTGTGGACGCCACAGGTTATTACCGTCTGCAGTCTTTACCTTCCACCGGATGGTGATGTCACGCAGCATGAGCTGGCTGCGCTGCTGGCCCAATTGCCACCACCTTTCTTGTTACTGGGCGATTTCAATGCCCACAACCCTCTATGGGGTGGGACTGTCGTCGATGACCGCAGTTGTGCCATGGAGCATTTGTTGTCTCAGCTCGGCCTTAGCCTCTTGAACTGCGGTGCTCCCACGCATTTCAGTGTGGCCCATGGCTCGTTCTCGGCCATCGATCTCTCTCTTTGCAGCCCCGGACTTGTCCCGTCCCTCCACTGGAGAGTGCATCCTGACCTGTGTGGTAGTGGCCATTTTCCCATCTATTTGTCACTGCTCCAGTGTCATTCTTCTGGGCACCTGCCCCGGTGGGCTCTCCACAGGGCTGACTGGCCAGCTTTTACTTCCGCTGCAACCATTGAGCCTCCCCCACAGGGTGACATTGACGAGGTGGTCCGTGTCTTAACTACGTCCATCATTTCGGCGGCGGAGGCTGCCATCCCCCGCTCTTCTGGACTCCCTCGGAGGAAGGCTGTACCCTGGTGGTCACCGGAGATTGCTAAGGCTATTCGCGACCGTCGGCGGGCTCTCCAGTGTCATAGGTGGCACCCGTCTCTAAAGACCCTCATCGCCTTTAAGAGGCTCCGTGCCTTGGCCCGTCGTCTTATTGCACGGCGTAAGCAGGAGTGCTGGGAGAGGTATGTCTCCTCCTTGGGCTCCCGTGTCTCCCCCTCGTTCGTGTGGTCCCGGATCTGGCGGATTTAGGGATACCAGACCCCTATGGGTGTCCCTGGGATCTCCTTGGACAGCGCTGTCTGCACGGATGCTGCCGCCATTGCTGAACACCTTGCTGCGCACTTTGCTAAGAGCTCTGCGACTGCAACTTATCCCCCCGCCTTTTGCTCTTTAAAGGAGCGAGCCGAGCAGACGCCGTTATCATTCCACACGCGTCGTTCTGAAAAATACAATGCTCCTTTCAGCGAGAGGGAATTCCTCGCTGCCCTCGCCGATTGCCCTGATACAGCACCAGGACCAGACTGCATCCACGCACAGATGCTGAAGCATCTCTCCAGGGATTGCCAGAGACACATCCTCACCATCTTTAACCGCATTTGGAGCGAGGGCATGTTCACGTCACAATGGCAAGAGGGTCTTATTGTCCCCATCTTGAAACCCGCTGCGGACCCACTGGCGGTGGACAGCTATCGTCCCATTACCCTCACCAACGTTTTGTGCAAATTGCTCGAACGTATGGTGGGGCGGTGTTTGTGTTGGGTCCTTGAGTCGCGCGGTGTCCTCGCTCCATCCCAGGGTGGCTTCCGTCGGGGCCGGTCTGCAGCAGACAATTTGGTGCGGCTGGAATCTGCTATCCGTACGGCCTTTGCCTGACGTCAGCATCTCGTTGTTGTCTTTTTTGATCTGCGGAAGGCGTATGACACCACATGGAGGTATCACATCCTTGCTACGTTGCATGAGTGGGGCCTTCGTGGTCAGCTCCCGGCTTTTCTTCAAACCTTTTTATTGCGCCGCTCTTTCCGGGTGCAAGTGGGTGCTGCCTCTAGTTCATCTTATATACAGGAAAATGGGGTCCCGCAGGGCTCGGTGTTGAGGGTCTCCTTATTTCTAGTGGCCATTAATGGTCTGGCTGCAGCCGTGGGGTCGTCGGTGTCTCCTTCTTTGTAGGACGACGACTTCTGCATCTCATTTGGCTCTAAGACTACGGGAGTCGCTGAACGCAGGCTGCAAGTAGCCGTTCGCAAGGCAGCATCATGGGCTCTGACTCATGGTTTTCAGTTCTCTGCAGCCAAGACTCGAGTTATGCACTTCTGCAGGCGTCGGACGGTCCACCCTCATCCTGAACTTTACCTCGACGGCCACCTGCTTGAAGTGGTGGACACTTGCCGCTTCTTAGGACTCGGCTTTGATGCCCGGCTCACATGGGTTCGTCATATTACTCAGCTGAAGCAAAAGTGCTGGCGGCACCTCAACGCCCTCCGCTGCCTGAGCCACACATCTTGGGGTGCGGATCGCTGCACGCTGTTGCGATTATACAGAGCCCTTGTGCAGTCCAGGCTTGATTATGGGAGCCTGGCCTATGGGTCTGCTTCACCCTCAGTGTTGAAGTTGTTAGACCCCATACACCACTGTGGGGTTCGGCTTGCAACTGGCACTTTTCGTACGAGCCCCGTGGATAGTCTACTGGTGGAGGCCGGGGTTCCCCCGCTGCGGATTCGCCGCCATCGACTGCTTGCCGACTATGCTGTCCACGTGCATTGCTCGCCGGGCCATCTCAATCGTCGCCTGCTTTTCCCTGCCATGGTCCTCCATCTGCCCAGACGGCGACCCCCCAGGGGGTCCACAACTCTTTCGTGGATACGTGCGTGGCGAGCACGGGGCCCCGAGCCATTGCAGCCTTCTTTCTCTCCCGGGCTGCATTTCCTTTCCCTTCCCCTCCTTTCCCCTCCATACCCCTTTCCCCTCGCCCTCTCCTCTCCCTCTATTGGTGTCCTTGCTTATGTTGGCCCCCGCTATCCTCCTGGTTCTGTTGTTTTTACACTCTGGCTTTGTTGCGTAATCATCTCCTCCTTTTGGCATTCCTTGGTCCCCCTCTGGGGTTTGACCTCCATTCCAAAATTTCTCTTCCGTAGTGTGAGCCATTCGGGGAAGAGCACCTTACCTAGTGTCTCCGACGTGTGCCCTCCTAGTATATTCCACCTTTTCTTCTACGTCGTTGTCTGATGCTAGGGTGCATAGCCAGCACGGTAGCCAGCCCGTGTGGTGGGGTCGCTATGTACCCTTTTGGTTGAGCCCCCTGAACACACAGGGATCACACTTCTGATACCTGAGCTGTGACCACCTCATGCATGCCTTGGAGTGGTTGCTCGTCCTCCTGGAGCATCGGAACTCCCGGCAATGGCCGCCGTGCCAGACGGCCCTTGCTGTGGCTGGGTGGCGCCCGTGAGGAGAGACCCTGATCGGAGTGGGTGGTATCAGGGCGGACGCTATGCAGATGAAACGCATAAGGGTCCAAACCTCTGGCCGCTCTTCTGCGGCCGTCTCTCTGCGTGGTACTGACTCCTCAAGTGCTGCTTCTCTTGCCCCTTCGGCCTTCCCTTCCGTGGCTACCCCCTGGGAGGAGGGTCAGGCCCGTTGTCTAGGGGCAAAACCTTTCCCCCGTTATCTAGTTTGCACCAGGACTGATGGAGATACTTTCACCAGTGTCAAACCTTTATTCTTTGTGGAACACATTGAAGACAAGTTCGGCGAAGTGGACTCCCTGAGCAAGATGCGGTCGGGTTCATTACTGATAAAAACTGCTTCGGCTGCCCAATCTGCGGCCCTTCGTGCCTGTACCCATCTTGGCACAATTCCCGTGTCCATTACCCCTCACCAGTCTCTAAATATGGTACAAGGTGTGATTTTTCACAGACCTCATCCTTCAAACTGATGAGGAACTTCGGGACAATCTCGGACGGCGGGGTGTTCACTTTGTTCGGCGTGTTCAGAAGGGTCCTAAAGATAATCGTATTGATACTGGTGCCTTTATCCTGGCCTTTGAAGGGGATACCCTTCCTGAGAAAGTTAAGATTATGGTCTATCGCTGTGATGTGAAGCCGTACATCCCACCTCCTATGCGGTGTTTTAAGTGCTTGCGTTTTGGCCACATGTCTTCTCGCTGTACCCAGGACCCTCTCTGTGGTGACTGTGGACGTCCACTCCATGAGGGGAGTCCCTGTGTTCCCCCTCCTGTATGTGTAAATTGTCATGGTAGTCATTCTCCACGTTCAGCAGATTGCCCAGTCTATAAGAAAGAAAAAAAGATACAGGAGTATAAGTCTCTTGATCGTTTAAGCTACACAGAGGCCCGTAAGAAATATGCATGATTGCACCCTGTGTCCATGACATCTAGTTACGCCTTGGTTACATCTTCATCCCTTCCTCCCCCTTCCTTACCCCCCTCCCGGACCCCCCTCCCCTGCGGCTCCCACACCTTCTCCTCTGGGCGCCGCTCCCCCTCCCCAGCCGGAGAAGTGTCCCACTCCTTCGGCGTCTGCCGGTCAAGGGCGCCTCTCCCGGGATGCCCCTTCCCGGCACCTTCCAGGTCAAAGGTCTGCTGCAGCGCGGCGACCGCGAGGGCCGCGGTCTATCGGCCCCCAGGTCGCCCGGTCTCTTTCTGTTCCTGATCTTGCTGCAGCTGGCTCCATTATGCCACACAGCCCTCCTCAATCTCAGCCTGAAAAGAAGAAGAAACATAAGTCCTGGGACAAAGAGCCTCTGGTGTCACCGGAGGTCCCTTCCCCGGCTTCACAACCGGATTCTGACCTGTCGTTTATGGATGTCGCCCCCTCCTTGTCAGTGACGGGTGGGGACCCGGCGGTATGACTGGATTTAGCGTGTTCAGCCCTCATTTAAACCATCGTTCTGTGGTTCTCCAATGGAATTGTAATGGCTACTATCGTCACCTTCCGGAATTGAAATCCCTTCTTTCGTCCTACTCAGCAGCTTGTGTGGTTCTCCAGGAATCTCATTTTACTGATGCTCACTCACCGACCCTCCGTGGGTTCTGTGTTTTCTGTCGAAATCGGGTCGGACCCTTGCGGGCTTCTGGTGGCGTTTGTACGTTGGTCCGTACAGACATTGCTAGCACGTGGATTCCTCTCCAAACTACATTGGAAGCAGTTGCTGTTAGGGTCCACTTAGACTCTGCAGTCACAGTATGCAATCTTTATCTCCCTCCTGACAGGACTCTCACACCTGCTGCCTTAACCACCCTTCTTCAGCAACTTCCTCCTCCCTTCCTCCTCCTTGGGGATTTTAATGCTCATCATCCTTTGTGGGGCAGTGCCTTTCCATCTAGACGAGGTCTTCTTATCGACCAATTTATTGCAGACCACGACCTGTGCCTTCTTAATGATGGCTCCCCTACTCATTTCAGTGCTGGTCATGGTACTTTTTCTGCCATTGATCTTTCTCTTTCTTCTCCCTCTCTCCTCCCTTCATTACACTGGTCGCCACACGACGACCTTTGTGATAGTGACCATTTCCCGTTGATTATCACGCTCCCTTCCCGCTCCCCGATGGAGAGGTTACCTCGTTGGTCTTTCCACCGCGCCGATTGGCCTCTATATACTGTACAGGTCGAGTTTTCTCCCTCTTTGTCGGGTTGTATTGATGACGTCCTACGTGACGTGTCTGACGCGATTGTTCGCGCTGCTAACCTTGCTGTCCCGCGCTCATCTGGACAATTTCGTCGTCGGCAAGTCCCGTGGTGGAGTACGGCCATTGCCATTGCCATCCGTGATCGCCGTCGAGCTTTGCAACAGTTTAAGAGGCACCCATCTGTAGCCAGCCTTTCTACCTTTAAGCGCCTTCGCGCTAAAGCCCGTTATTTAATCAAACAGAGCAAGCGGATATGTTGGGAACGATTCGTTTCTTCCCTTGGTTCCACTGTCCCTCTGTCACGGGTATGGGCTACACTTCGCTCTCTCCAAGGTTGCCATCGGCAGTCCACCCTCCCAGGCCTTCACCTCCCAGATGGCATTTGTACGGACCCATTAGTTCTCGCAGAACATCTTGCGACCCATTTTGCAGTGGCATCAGCGTCGGCCTCCTATCCAGCTGCTTTCCTTCATCAAAAACAGCAGGCTGAAGCTGTCACCTTATGTTTCACCACTTGTGAGTCAGAATCTTACAACGAACCTTTCACTGAATGGGAATTTCTTTCTGCTCTATCTGCTTCTCATGATACAGCTCCTGGCCCAGATTCCATTCATAACCAGCTGCTTCAACATCTCAGTGCTCCACAACGGCACCATCTTCTTCGGGTGTTTAACCGTATCTGGCCCCCCTGCGGGTTCGGGGGCAAGAATAGGCCCGCGGTATTCCTGCCTGTCGTAAGAGGCGACTAAAAGGAGTCTCAAATGTTTTGGCCTTAATGTGATGGTCCCCCTTGGGGTTTGACCTCCATTTTTCAAAATTCTACAGAAGTACGAGCCTTTTGGGGAAGGACACCTTACATGGTGTACCACTGGTCCTAAGTGCACTAAGACCTTGGCACTCAGCATTGCACCGGCGTTGTCACCATACCCATTATTCCTCAAATTGGGCCTAAACGCCTGATGGGTTGTCCAAGTTACGCCCATAGTGCATCTCCATCTGCACCAGCGATCATGATGGACTTTCCATGGCACCAGAAATCCAGCACGGTAGCCAGCCCGTTGTGGTGGGGTCGTCATGTACCCTCTAGGTTGTAGCCCCCTGACAACACAGGGATCGTACTGCCGATACCTGAGCTGCACCCTCCCCACGTTGGCCAAGGAGTAGATGCCCGTCTCCTTGGGGCATCAGGACTCCCGGCAATGGTCATCCTGCCAGGTGGCCCTTGCTGCGGCTGGGTGGCGCCCGTGGGGAGAGCCCCTGGTCGGAGTGGGTGGTATCGGGGCGGACGTTTCGCACATGAAACGTCAACACGTATCAGGTCGCTCTGCGGCCGAGTCTTCCAAAAGAAAAGGTACCGTTTCTAGTTCTGGTTCTCCTGCCCTTTCCCCCTTGGCCACTCCATGGGAGGAGGGACAGGCCCGCCGGCTTGGGGCGAAGTACTTCCCCCGCTATTTGGTCTGTTCTCGAACAGATGGGGGGACGTTCGCCACCTCCAAGCCCATGTTCTTTGTTCAACACATTGAGGACGTCTTCGGGGAAATCAAGGCTCTCAGCAAGATGCGATCAGGGTCCGTTCTTATCAAGACCACCTCTGCCACACAATCGGCGGCACTCCAGGCGTGCGACCGCCTAGGGGACATCCCAGTCTCCATTGTCCCACATCTGGCACTAAATAGGACGCAGGGGGTCATTTTTCATCGTGACCTCCTGCTACAATCTGATGAGGAGCTCAGGGCCAACCTGGAGCGCCGCGGCGTGCATTTCGTCCGGCGAGTCCAGCGCGGCCCCAAAGACCGTCGCATCGACACCGGGGCCTTTATCCTCGCCTTCGAGGGGGACCTTCTCCCGGAGAAGGTAAAGGTGATGTGCTACCGGTGCGACGTGCGACCTTACGTCCCGCCTCCTATGCGCTGTTTTAGGTGTTTGCGCTTTGGGCACATGTCGTCCCGGTGTGAGGCTGAGCCCCTTTGTGGCGACTGTGGACGTCCTCTTCGTGAGGAACATACTTGCACCCCACCACCTCGGTGCCCTAATTGTCCTGGCGTCCACTCGCCTAGGTCCCCAGACTGCCCCGCCTATCAGAAGGAGAAAAAGATACAAGAAATCAAAACTTTGGATCGGCTCTCTTATTCTGAGGCCAGGAAGAAGTATGACCGCCTTCATCCCGTGTCACTGGCCACTTCGTTTGCCTCAGTTGTGTCCACTCCTTCCGCTGTATCCTCACCTCTATCCTGTCCCCCCTCCGCCTCCTCTGCCCGTCAGGGGGCTCTGCCTCCGCCTCCCAAATCCCTCCCTTCCAACTCCTCCTCCCCCGCGGCCCCCACCCCCCCTGCCCCAGGGGCCACCCTTCCTCCTCCTCCTCCCCCCACGCCACCTGAGAAGCGATCCTCTTCTCAGGCGTCCATCGGGGAAACGTTCCGGACCCCAGCTTCCGAGGTCCGGCGTTCCAAAACGGACCCCGCCCATGAGGACCTTCTTCGGGTCCAGCCCACCATCTCTGTGCCTCCTCGGCCTTCCAAGAAGGCCTCCAAGAAGAAATCTCTATCCCCCTCTCCACCCCGGCGCGTTTCATCTGACGCTTCATCTGTGAGTCGCTGCTCCCGGCCGTCCTCAGTTTCGCCGGGACGCTCTGCTGCCAGGCGTTCCGCCGGCCTTTTGTCGGCAAATGATGCGGCCCCTCCTACACAATCAGGGACAGCGGCCGCAGCTGGCGACGAGTTGATGGAACCGGATCCGCCTGCCGTCAGTTGTAGCGTTGTTGCCTCGCAACCTGGCGCTCCGCGGCCATCGAGGTGACCAGCTCTTCCCCGTCTCGTTCCCCCAACTTTTTGACTAGCAATGGCGTTGTTTCATTGGAACATAAGAGGTATTCGATCTAATCGGGAGGAATTGCAACTGCTCCTCCGCCTGCACTGTCCGCTCGTCCTTGGTCTCCAGGAAACCAAGTTGCGCCCGACTGACCGTATTGCCTTTTCCCACTATACCTCGGAGCGGTATGACCTCGCCCCTGTGGACGGTATCCCAGCTCATGGTGGGGTCATGTTGCTCGTTCGGGACGATGTCTATTACCATCCCATCCCATTGACCACCCCACTCCAAGCAATAGCTATCCGCATTACTCTTTCTGCTTTTACTTTTTCAGTTTGTACCGTCTACACTCCACCGTCATCTGCTGTTAGTCGGGCTGACATGATGCACCTGATCGATCAGCTTCCCCCGCCGTTCTTATTGTTTGGCGACTTCAATGCCCATCATCCCCTTTGGGGCTCTCCTGCATCCTGTCAAAGAGGCTCACTCTTGGCGGATGTCTTCAACCATCTCAATCTTGTCTGCCTCAATACCGGCGCCCCGACTTTCCTCTCGGACTCTACTCATACCTACTCCCACTTGGACCTCTCGATCTGTTCTACCACTCTTGCCTGTCGGTTCGAGTGGTATGTCCTTTCTGACACCTATTCGAGCGACCACTTCCCCTGTGTCGTTCGTCTCCTGCACCACACCCCATCCCCACGTCCTTCGCGCTGGAACATACTGAAAGCTGACTGGGGACTTTACTCCTCCCTGGCGACCTTTCCGGACCGCGATTTTTCCAGTTGTGACAGTCAGGTCGAATACCTCACGGCTGTTATTATCAATGCTGCCGAACGTTCCATACCTCGTACTACTTCTTCTTCACGTCGCGTTTCCGTCCCCTGGTGGAACGAGGCTTGTAGGGACGCTATCCGTGCTCGACGACGTGCTTTACGCACCTTTCGCCGCCATCCTACGTTGGCGAATTGTATTGAATACAAACGACTCCGAGCGCAATGCCGTAGAGTCATCAAAGACAGCAAAAAAGCTTGCTGGGCCTCTTTCACGAGCTCCTTTACCAGTTTTACTCCCTCTTCCGTTGTTTGGGGTAGCCTGCGCCGGCTGTCGGGCATTAAGGCCCACTCCTCAGTACCTGGCCTGACCTCAGGTAATGAGGTCCTTGTTGATCCTGTGGCTGTCTCAAACGCCTTTGGCCGCTTTTTCGCGGAGGTTTCAAGCTCCGCCCATTACCATCCTGCCTTCCTTCCCAGGAAAGAGGCAGACGAGGCTCGGCGACCTTCCTTCCACTCGCTGAATCTGGAGACTTACAATGCCCCCTTTACTATGCGGGAACTCGAACATGCGCTTGCACTGTCCCGGTCCTCTGCTCCGGGGCCAGATGCCATTCACGTTCAGATGCTGGCACACCTTTCTCCGGCGGGCAAAAGCTTCCTTCTTCGTACCTACAATCGCGTCTGGACCGAAGGTCAGGTCCCCATGCGTTGGCGTGACGCCGTTGTTGTTCCTATACCCAAACCCGGGAAGGATAGACACCTTCCTTCTAGTTACCGCCCCATTTCTCTTACAAGCTGTGTCTGTAAGGTGATGGAGCGCATGGTTAATGCTCGGTTAGTTTGGATTCTTGAATCTCGACGACTACTTACTAATGTCCAATGCGGCTTTCGTCGCCGCCGCTCCGCTGTTGACCACCTTGTGACCTTGTCGACATTCATCATGAACAACTTTTTGCGAAGGCGCCAAACGGTAGCCGTGTTCTTCGACTTGGAGAAGGCTTATGATACCTGTTGGAGAGGAGGTATCCTCCGCACTATGCACAAGTGGGGCCTACGCGGTCGTCTGCCCCTTTTTATTGATTCCTTTTTAACGGATCGAAAGTTTAGGGTACGTGTGGGTTCCGTATTGTCCGACGTCTTCCTCCAGGAGAACGGAGTGCCTCAGGGCTCCGTCTTGAGCGTAGCCCTTTCTGCCATCGCGATCAATCCAATTATGGATTGCATTCCACCTAATGTCTCAGGCTCTCTCTTTGTCGATGACTTCGCGATCTACTGCAGTGCCCAGAGAACATGCCTCCTGGAGTGCTGCCTCCAGCGTTGTCTAGACAGCCTCTACTCATGGAGCGTGGCAAATGGCTTCCGGTTCTCTGAAGAGAAGACGGTTTGTATCAACTTTTGGCGATATAAAGCGTTCCTTCCGCCATCCTTACATCTCGGTCCCGTTGTTCTCCCATTCGTGGACACAACTAAGTTTCTAGGGCTCACGTTGGACCGGAAACTGTGTTGGTCTCCGCATGTCTCTTATTTGGCGGCCCGTTGTACACGTTCCCTTAATGTCCTCAGAGTTCTTAGCGGTTCATCTTGGGGAGCGGATCGCACTGTCCTGCTTCGCTTGTATCGGTCCATAGTCCGATCGAAGCTGGATTATGGGAGCTTCGTCTACTCGTCCGCTCGGCCATCCCTCTTACGCCGGCTCAACTCCATCCACCATCGGGGGATACGTCTTGCGACCGGAGCCTTCTACACTAGTCCTGTCGAGAGTCTTTACGCTGAAGCTGCCGAGTTACCGTTGACCTACCGGCGCGACATACTGCTGTGTCGGTATGCCTGCCGGCTGTTGTCTATGCCCGAACACCCCTCTTACAAGTCCTTCTTCGCCGATTCTCTCGACCGTCAGTACGGGTTATATGTGTCTGCCCTGCTGCCCCCCGGAGTCCGCTTCCGTCGCCTGCTTCGACAATTGGATTTTGCCCTCCCTACCACCTTCAGAGAGGGTGAGAGCCCGACACCACCTTGGCTCCAGGCTCCGGTTCGTATTTATCTCGACCTCAGCTCACTCCCGAAGGAGGGTACTCCGGCTGCAGTGTATTGCTCACGGTTTGTCGAACTTCGTGCTCGACTTGCTGGTCACACCTTTATTTACACCGATGGCTCCAAAACTGACGATGGTATCGGCTGTGCCTTTGTCGTCGGGACCGCCACCTTTAAATACCGGCTCCTTGACCAATGTTCCAGCTTTACGGCCGAGCTTTTTGCTCTCCATCAGGCCATTCAGTATGCCCACCGCCACCGCCATTCATCGTATGTCCTCTGCACTGACTCACTCAGTGCTCTTCAGAGCCTTGGGGCTCCCTATCCGGTCCATCCCTTGATTCAACGAATACAGCAGTCCCTCCATTGTTTCGCTGATAATGGCGGTTCTGTCAGCTTTCTGTGGGTCCCCGGACATGTAGGAGTGCCTGGGAATGAGGCTGCGGATGCTGCAGCCAAGGCTGCAGTCCTCCAGCCTCGGCCAGCCTCCCATTGTGTCCCGTCATCTGACGTTTGTGGGGATGTATGTAAGAGGCTTGTGTCCTTGTGGTGGGATGCTTGGTCATCCCTCCAAGGAAACAAGCTCCAGGCAGTAAAACCGCTCCCAACTGCTTGGACAACTTCCTCCCGACCATCTCGGCGCGAGGAGGTCCTTCTGACCAGGTTGCGGATTGGGCATTGCCGGTTTAGCCACCGCTACCTGCTCTCTGGTGACCCAGCCCCGCAGTGCCCTTGTGGTCAGGCATTAACGGTGCGCCATGTTTTATTGTCGTGTCCCCGTTTTAGTCAATTTCGTGTTGTCCTGTCCCTGCCATCTACCTTACCGGATGTTTTAGCTGATGACGCTCGAGCAGCTGCTCGTCTTCTGCGTTTTATAACTTTAACTGGCTTGACCAAAGACATTTAACCTTTTTACTTATTTCATCTGCATCTTTGTCAGGTCCTTTTGATGTCCCCCCCCCCCCCCCCCCCCCCATCCCCTTGAGTTTTAGCAGGTTCCTTGTGCTCTAACACCAGTGACTGGGCGCTAATGACCTCAGCAGTTGAGCGCCCTTAAACCCTACCAAAAAAAAAACTGTATCTGGCTCCAGGGTGACTTCCCTTCTCAGTGGATGGATAGCATTGTGGTTCCTGTCCTTAAGCCTGGTCAGAACCCCCTATCTGTTGACAGCTATCGGCCAGTTAGTTTGACCAATGTTGGTTGTAAGTTGCTTGAA
Source organism: Schistocerca americana (assembly GCF_021461395.2). Lineage (NCBI taxonomy): Eukaryota > Metazoa > Arthropoda > Insecta > Orthoptera > Acrididae > Schistocerca > Schistocerca americana. The sequence goes on along the minus strand of NC_060125.1, from coordinate 214,622,219 downwards.
CGGCTGGTAGCCCGTCGGCTCACTTGGGTCCTCGAATCTCGGGATCTATTGTCCCCTTACCAGTGTGGCTTTCGAGAGGGACGATCTCCAATCGATCATTTGCTTCGCTTGGAATCCGCAGTTCGGCAGGCTTTTTCCCAGTGCCGCCATTTGGTTGCAGTGTTTTTTGACCTTCGCAAGGCCTATGACACGGCCTGGCGCCATCACATCTTACTAACCCTTCATCAGTGGGGTCTTCGGGGCCCACTCCCGATTTTTATCCGCCAGTTCCTGATCCATCGGTCATTCAGAGTTCGAGTTGGTACTGCTTTTAGTTCTCCACGGACCCAGGAGACGGGCATCCCACAGGGTTCTGTCTTGAGTGTCCTTCTTTTCCTCATTGCTATCGATGGACTTGTGGCCTCTGTCGGTCCCTTGGTCGCCCCTGCCCTGTATGTGGATGATTTCTGCATTTGGGTTAGTTCCTCCTCGATGCCATCTGCAGAACGGCAGCTCCAGGTGGCTATACGGCGTGCCTCTGCATGGACCCTCTCCCACGGGTTTCAATTCTCTTCTTTAAAATCGCGGGTGGTCCACTTCTGTCGCCGTACTACGGTCCACCCTGATCCAGAGCTCTATCTCGCTGCACAAAGATTGCCTGTGGTTCCACAGTTTCGTTTCCTAGGTCTTCTTTTCGACAACAAGCTCACTTGGCTGCCCCATATCAGACTCCTGAAGGTAGGATGTTTCCGTAAACTCAATGTCCTTCGCTTCCTTGCCCACTCCTCCTGGGGTGCGGACAGTTCCCTCCTCCTCCGTCTTTATCGTGCTCTAGTTCTGTCACGTTTGGACTATGGTTGTCAAGTTCATGGTTCAGCTGCTCCTTCCACGCTGCACGTGCTGGATCCGGTCCACCATCGTGGTATCCGTTTGGCCACCGGTGCCTTCCCTACTAGCCCTGTTGATAGTCTCCTGGTTGAAGCTGGGATCCCCCCCCCTTTCTGTTCGGCGGTCCCAGCTTCTGGTGTCTTATGCCCTTACTATCCGTTCTTCTCCCGCTCATCCTTCCTATTCTATCCTATTCCCAGACCATGGACGTCGCCCGCCTGACTCCCGCCCTCGGGCGGGTTTACCGGTTGGGCTGCGCCTTGCGTCTCTTACCCGTGATTTTCGGCTTCCTTCTTTGTCCTGTCTTCCTCGCTCCCTCCCCTCCACCCCTCCTTGGTTAGTTCCTCGGCCTCGAATTCGGATGGATCTCCGCCGCGGTCCGAAAGATTCCATCCCCCCCCGGTGGTGTTCCGTTCCTTTTTCCGCCAAATCTTATGGGAGTTTCGGGATGCTGTTGTTTTTTACACTGATGGCTCTAAATCTGCTGATTATGTTGGGTATGCCTTCACGTCCTTTGTTGGAACGGAAAATCATCTACTGCCACCCTCATGTGGGGTGTTTACTGCGGAATTGATGGCAATTTCCCGGGCCCTTACCTTTATTAAACAATCCCAACAGAACCGCGTTTTGTTATGTACGGACTCGATGAGTGGCCTTCTTGCTATTGACCGGTGTTTTTCGCGCCATCCCTTGATCTCTGCCATCCATGACCATTTCGCTGATCTTCACCGTGCTGCTTGTTCCATTGACTTCCTATGGGTCCCGGGCCATGTGGGTATCCCGGGTAATGAGCTCGCTGATCGTTTGGCTGGGGGAGCAGTTACTTACCCCCCATTTTCTGTAACCCCTCCTGCAGCGGATTTACGGCTTCACATCAAATCCCACTTTGCACAGTCATGGGCCAATTCTTGGGAGGCTACTCCGCTGTCTAATAAACTTCGTGCCATTAAGGTGAATACAGGCCCATGGCGTTCTTCCTTTAGCCTCTCCCGCAAGGACTCGACCACACTGTGTCGTCTCCGCATTGGCCATACCAGGCTGACCCATGGTTTCCTTTTGCGTGATGAGCCACCCCCGCTATGTGGTTGTGGAGCCTTCCAGTCAGTGGCCCACATTTTGGTTGAATGCCCCCCTTCTTTTGGCTCTGCGTGCTAAGTACAGACTCCCCCACACTTTACCTTTGATGTTGGCTGACGATTCCCGGATGGTCTCTCTGGTTCTAGGTTTCCTCCGGGAGAGTGGTTTTTATTCTCAGTTTTAAAGTTTTTAATCTCCCTCTGGTGTTGGGGCAGGGCGGTGAGTGTTTGGGTGTCTCCCACTGTAGGCAGTGTTCAGAGATTCCCGATTCACCTCCCTGACCAGAATCCTCTTTTCTTTCCCTTTTACTCTGTTTTTACCCCTTCTTTTTAAGGCTTGGTTAGTTTTTCTATTCCCATACGTACTTTCTGCATTATAGCAGTCACAGGTGGTCTTGCCTATGCTGTTTCAGCATAGTGTTGGGTTCGTTCTCTTGCCAACTTCCCTCATTTGTTTTTACTAATGACAACGTGACTGCCCTTTTACGTTTCCCCTTTATCCGTTTTATTTTTTCTGACTATACTGAGATGTCCCGTTAGCAGAATGGAGTCTATTTGAAACAAGGGACTGATGACCTTGCTGTTTGGTCCCTTTAACCTCAAACAACCAACCAACCCACCAACCCAGACGGCGACCTCGCTGTGGGCTTTCCATAGTTGTCCGCGTCCAGTCCCTGCTGTCGGAACTGGGGTCATTCCTTCTTCTGCCTCCCTTCCGGGTCCGTGCACCTACGCCAGCCGTCCGTCCGTCTGGACTTGGCACAGGAACCCAAGGACTCGGTTCCGCCTGTGGCCCTCCGTTGCCGTTTTCTTGCGCTCCTCGCCTCATTTTCGGGCTGTGAGACTGTCTTCACTGATGGTTCCCTGGTTGATGGTTGCACTGCCTACGCTTTTGCTCATGCTGCCCATGTTGAACAGCACTCCTTGCCGGCTGGCTGCAATATTTTTACTGCAGAGCTGGTGGCCATATTGCACGCTCTTGAGCATATGCGTTCCTGCTCAGGTACGCCCATCGTCACCTGCAGTGACTCCCTGAGCAGCCTCCAGGCCATCGACCGCTGCTATCCCTCTTCTCCTGTGGTATCCTCTATTCGGGAGTCTGTTTCCGCCATTACCCGCTCTGGTCGTTCGGTGGTCTTTATTTGGATGCCAGGTCTCGTTGGCATCCCGGGGAACGCCCCTGTGTCGGTGTGGGTCCCGGCTGACGGTCGCCCACATTTTGTTGGAGTGTCCCCGACTGCGCACCTTTCGGCAGTCTTTTAATCTCCCAGGCACTTTGCCTTTGGTTTTATGTGACGATGCCTCCGTGGCTGATGACGTTTTAAATTTTATCCGTGGTAGTCCTTTTTATGGTGCCATTTAGGGAGGTCCTGCACCTTTCCCTTTCTGTGTCTTTTGTCCTCGCGTCTCTCAATATTTGTTGATGTATTGGTGTGTCATCAGATGGCTGACTCTTTCCCTTTTTTTTGTTCTCGTGGTCAGTCAACTGGTCTCCGGCCATCTTCTTTCCTTCTGTTTCTTTTTGTTTGGTGTTCATCTGTACTCTTCGTGTCTGTAGTGTTCGTTGCCGCATTTGTGTTCTTTTAGGGCCTGGGGGGAGGAGTCTCCTTCCCCTTGGGGTTTTACCTGCTTCGTGAATTTGTCTCGCCTGTTTTTGGAATGGGGGACTGATGACCTTTGCTGTTTAGTCCCCCTTAAACATCCCAATAACCACCACCACCATCTGACAGTGTCATTGGCTGATTTAGTTTCGTGTTTTATTCGTGATGGTGGGTTTTATCACGTTTTAGCACATGTCCTTTGTCCCTCTGTCATCCTCACTAGTGCTTTTAGTGTTGAGGTTTTAACTGTTGCAGAGTGGCTGGCATTTCCTTGTTATTCTCGTGGCTGGCCGGTCACTGTAATCTTTCTTGTTTTACTCTCTTCTGTTTCTAGTGTCTGTTGTTTTCTTGTCCTATTTTGTTCCTTTCAGTGTTTGTTGCCTTTCCTTTCTTTCCGTTTTTTGTTGCATGTTTTGTCCTCCCCTCCCCTCTGACTTGTGGCATTTTTTTATTGGGAACAAGGGACTGCTGACCTCATAGTGTAGTCCCTTCTCCCCGTTTTTAAACCAACAAATATTTCTTATTCCATTATGTTCGGTGGTCCTTTATCGTATGTACTGTCAAGGGATTAGTTAGTTGTTGGTTTGTGGTCTTTCATAGCTGTTTAATTTATTCTCAAGAGATGGAAAGACTTTATTGTGAAATTTCATTGGTTTTATCTTTATTGGTAATTTCCATTGCAACAGTTAGTCTATTTCGATCCCATATTCTCCTCTTTACGTTGTGCAATAAACCATATCTTCTCGTCCTCTCATTCTTAAACTGTTGCACTACTCTTTTGGCCATTAATAATACTGATCTAAAATTTCTAGGATGCAAAGCTTCAAGAAAAAAATTTGAAAACTGGAAAACAAATAACCCAGTCTCAAAGAGTACCTTTTGAAATTCCTGAAGACAAATTAGATGAAGACATTGAAGTTCGTAAAGTACATGGAGTGAAGCAGAATAAGGTATCGCCAAGCACAAAGGATTTACAAAGAGTGCCATTGAAGGAACTACCTGTACCAATATTTGAAGATGTATGTACTACTGCACCCCAAGATAAGAACTCACTAGTGAGTGAACAGTTCATAGAGGAAACAGCTCTTGTAATTAATGGTTACACAGAAGATGTATACAGATACTTGAGAGAAATAGAGGTAAGCAGTTAGAATTTTTTATTTACTTAAATTTTTTTTGTGTAACGAATGTTCTACATCCACTAACGTCATTTTTGTTGAAATTTGCAGGAAAGACATCGTCCTCGTGCAGGTTACATGAAAAAGCAGCCAGATATAACATATTCCATGCGGTGTATCTTAGTTGACTGGCTTGTTGAAGTTGCTGAAGAGTACAAATTGCAAACAGAAACCCTGTACCTTGCGGTCTCCTTCATAGATCGTTTCTTGAGCTACATGTCTGTTGTAAGAGCTAAGTTACAACTAGTTGGAACTGCTGCCATGTTCATTGCTGCGTGAGTAATTCAGAACATTAAGTACAGCATTAACAGTGTTATTTACAATGCCAATTTTGTTGGTGACCAGCATGTTGAGTGTTCATGGAATAGTCGAGAAGCTATCAATTTTTCAAATGAGTCATTTAGGGGAAGGGTCCTTCAGAACTTTACAGGGTGATGTCACCTGATACTCTTTCAAACCTGTAAGAAACTAAAACATTCCTCGGTTAGATTACCTCACCAAAATTCGGTTATGTAATATCTTCAATATCAATGTATTTTATGAAACTATGAAAGTCTTAAGTGACTAAAATATAAAAAAAACTTTTGCTCTCAATAAATGCAAACTTCAGGAAGTTCATGAAATATTAAAACATTTAATCATTGACTAGAAACTGGCTGTAAATTTTAAAATTCTTTCCTTCAAAGCAATCAAATATGAACATGTATGGGACTGAAAAGTAATAGACAAATAATTGGCACTCACTTACTTGTTAGAAGAGCATTCTTAGAGACTAAAGTTAATGCACAAAAAAACTTTAGGCATTCTTTGTAATATTGATACAAATTTATCACCAAAATTTAGTACAATTAGAATAGCACATTTGTCTTTCTCTGAAAACTGTAGTTAAAATGATCTAGCTCTTAGTAATCTTTCTAGCACAAGATTGAATTTCTTCTTCACTCTAATACTACATTTAAATTTCTGTCCAACATGGCAGTATGAACATCTGGTGCTATAATTCAGAATGTATTGAAATTGTAAACTTATTATCAAGGATGGAACACCTCAAGCTTTACAGTTCATACATTAATAAAACTTAGAGGTAATGTGTTGAAATGGTAATGACCTTTTGTCTTGAAGGAACAATACTAAACTTACATTTAGTCTTTCCTAATGGCCTACGTTGTAGGAAATGATGTAAAGTATATTGCAGTCTCAATGTCATTACACACATTACGCACAAGAAATTGGCCTGAAAGGGAGACAGTTAATTTACTGGCAACAATGATTCTGATTAATTGAAACAGACCTTATCTTATGATGAACAAGATTCACATTGCAAAAATTAATACTTTTCTGGTGTAGACTGTTCCATGAAATTGAGGGCAAACTGTGGGATGTTGTTGCCATGATAGTTCAGTGCAGTCTTCAGACCAACTTTGTGTGAATACTGACGAACATCCATTAATCTCCTATATTTGAACCCTTGCTAGAACATGCACGGTGTAAAAAGTGGTGCACATGTGCTGCACTACACTGCGCAGCATGGCCTTCTGCGTGAAAGACGACCTCTTACCTAACAAATAGGTTTTTCACTCGTTAGCCAGTTGCTCTGAGACTTTACTGAGTTATGTGCAACACAGGGTACACCGTTCATGTGCTGGCAGGGTATTATATACTAGATCTCAGTGCATTTTCCTCAGCATTTACCTGAATGTGGCCATAAGGCAATATGCCAAAATATTGTGGCAGCAAATTCGACATCCTGCAGTCTGCCATGAAATTTCATGGAGTAATGATTCAGTTCTATGAACTCTTAAGGGTTGTTGCTAAATATACTCTATTGTCTTTGTTGCAGAAAATATGAAGAAATATATCCTCCTGATGTGAAAGAATTTGTGTACATAACAGATGACACTTATACGAAGAAACAGGTTCTTCGTATGGAGCATCTTATTCTGAAAGTACTTTCATTTGATCTATCTGTTCCTACAGTATTAACTTTCCTGACAACATTCTTCTCTGTTGACAAAGTTTCAGACACAGTTCTCTATTTAGCAATGGTGAGTACATAAGATTTTTATTCCGGCATAGTAATGCAGAGGGCAAATTTCCTTATGGATGGAGAAAGGCTTGTAAATATGAGTGGTATCATAACAGTAAACTGACTTCCTTTAATATCTGCCTTGTCCTCCTCTGTTTTGAAAGCAAGTGAAAACTACAGTTAAATGTTTAGTGAAGGTGAAAAATTTGGTTTAAATAACTTGAAAGTTTCCACAAGTATTAAAAATTTCCCATTGTCAGGGCTAAATTTAGACTAATATTGGAAGAAAGCAGAGAATGTCTACAGGTACAGTTTATTTGGCTCAGACATAATGAAGTCTTATGTTGAGTATAAGTAATGAGTAAAAGTAACAGCTCAAAACAGTGTTCAGCAGATTATATGCAATGAAAATGAAATTCATTATCATACTAATTAGCTCTGACAATGTGTGAAGTTACTCCTCGCATAATTTTATAATACATATTCAAGCGCAAAGAAGTCCTATCAACCTGTGTGGAAGGAGATGACAAATAGGTAATTTTAAAAATTAAAGAAATGTTATTTAGTAAAAAATACGGTGCAAAGTGGAAAACCGAGGTAGTTATTGTAACTGTGTGTGTGTGTGTGTGTGTGTGTGTGTGTGTGTGTGTGTGTGTGTGTGTGTGTAATTTCAGTTAGATTGTTGAAGCTGTTTGGAACTAATTTATTAAATAGACTTGGAGAGTACTGATGTTCTAGTCTGCCATAATTACTGGTATTTTAATAGTTAGTGCTGAAGAAAAAGTTTTTTGCTGTTGTCGGTATTTAGTATAAATTTAGGAAAAAAATTGTGAATAAGTAACTGAAGTAATACGGACATAACTGGAACAGTAGTTTTTGTTATGAATGTTTAAAGTTTATAATTAAGCTGTAATGTACAAATCTATCAAAATTAACTTCTAACAATATTAGGAAAAGGATAGATTGCAACACATTGTAAAGATGACCTCCCCATTTATATCCCCTCACCCTCTGCCAAAGCATCCACCCATTTTCCCCTTACCTGCTCCTTCTTTTCCACTCCACAAGTCTCCCCCTGGGACTTCCTGCTCCCGCAGCTTCCCAATGCTGTACCTGTTGGCAGTCTTGTCATGCCTCTTTCTAGTCCCAGCTGATAATACTTTACCCCCACCTGCATCCTGCTATCCGTCCCTCTTCCCTGACCCACTCCTTGAGTCTGACAGTTGCATTCTGGCCGGAGATGGTGCATGCCACTTCCTTTTCTGAGGAAGACTTTGGCCAAAAGCTAAATGTGTAACTCAACATGGCATCTTTATGATGGTGAGTAGCTATCTATCCTTTGGCTAACACTGTTGATATTCCAAGCTGGAGTTTCCATTGTTGAAAACTTCCAGCACAGTCTTTTGAAACTTGTTTCTTACTCAAAAGTGGCAAGTGCAGATCTTATTTATTTGTTCTGTACTTTGCAGTACCTGAGTGAATTAACTTTAGTGGAAGGTGATCCTTATCTCCAGTATTTACCATCTGTGAGGGCAGGAGCAGCAATTGCATTAGCTAGACACACGCTAGAGCAGACAGTCTGGCCTCAAGAACTTGAAACTTTCTCTGGTTACTCACTGGCAGATCTGAAACCTTGTATTGAATCTTTGCAAAAAACATTTGGGGAGTCTGCAACACATCCTCAACAAGCAATAAGAGAGAAATATAAATCTCACAGGTAAGTAAAGAATCCACGAACTGACATACTCAAATTAAAGAAATTTAGTGGCTGACCGCAGCAGTGCTGTCAAATGGTCGTTTAATAAAAGCAGTTAAGTCGCCAAAGATTAATTTTTCAAAATTAACAGCACTTCAAATATTTGGTAATTATCAAAAGAATTTAAACCTGTAGTTGTGTAAGCATGTGTACTAAAGTGTCTCTACATTAAGTTTTCTGCAGTTTTGTATTAAATAAAGCTAATAACAGTTGCAACCCAAACAGAATGTTGGAGCCATTGAGGCAGCAATTTTGAATAACCGGCATGTCAAAGTGTGAACCTTTTCACAGCAGCTCAATTTCCTATGGTGCTGTGTAAAATACTGTTTGTGGTATGTTGAAATTTCGTAAAGTTGGCACTTGCTGGTGTACCTAAAACCCTGACAACCACAAGGGACAGCAAATGAAAAGCTAGAATCACTTAGCACCTTAATGACACAGAACGGCACAATTTTCTGAAAGAAATTGTGACTGGTGATGTGTTCACACACCCAAAACGAAGCAGGCATGTATGGAGTGGAAATGTGCTAGTTCCCAATAGGAAAAAATTCAAAGTGGCTTAATCTGCTAGGAAAGTGTTTGTGACTGTGTTCAGAGATATGTGTAGTGTGTTATTGGTGGACTTTGCAGCATTAACAGTGGTCCTGTGTTCAGCAACCTATATTAAAAATTTGGTTAACTAGCATCATGCCTTTCATGAGAAACACCACAGCGTTGATGCTGACAATGACCATGTTTACCCCCCAGATGAGGCTCCTCTTTGTAAGAAAATTGCCAAATTTGGTGGGAGGTGCACACTTATGCATCTGTTGCAAAGCATTGTCTGGCCAGGAGTTTCTTCATGCAACCAAACAGGTCAAAGTCCTGTATAGCTTTTACTTGATGGAAATAGGCTGTCAAGTCTAGAGTTGGGACAAGTTACTGGTTTGTGGCAGGTGGTGTTGTTCAATGACTTACTCCTAATAAGTACTGTGCCACAGCTTCAGACTAGATTTTGTGAGCAAGGTTCATTTTCTTGAAGCGAGAAGAGTTCAAAATTATGATAAAAATTGTGGTTTGTGCTTAGTTTGGAACAAAGTTTAAAGTACTAACCACACTTCTCCATTTAGACCTATGGTGATCAATGTTGTGGCCCCAATGTGAGAAAATGCAGATGTCTTTAAAGAAGATCAGTGTCTCTAAGATTACACCATTAAAAATTAAAATTAATGAAATTTCTTGTGTACAGGGTGTTGATAGAGATCAATGGGGAGAGTTGAAAATGTGCTCCCAGCCAGGATTCGAACCCAGGATCTCCTGCTTACCCACTCTAACCCCTAAACCACCAAGGACACAGGAATTTGCACAGCTGTGTGGATTTATCCTAAGCACGCCCCTCAGTGGACCCACATTCTCAACTTACTCCACACACTACAAAAGTAGTGCTCCCTGCCCAGTAATCTCGGGGTGTGTGGGTGTGTGTGTGTGTGTGTGTGTGTGTGTGTGTGTGTGTGTGTGTGTGTGTGTGTGTAAAAGAGGCGACTAAAAGGAGTTTCAACCGTTTCGGCCTTCGATGTGATGGTCCCCTTTGGGTTTTGACCTCCATTTTTCAAAATTCTACAGAAGTACGAGCCTTTTGGGGAAGGGCGCCTTACGTGGTGTACCACTGGTCCTCAGTGAACTAAGACCTTGGCACTCAGCATTGTAACGGCATTGTAACTGTTCCCACTATTCCTCAAATTGGGCCTAAACGCCTGATGGGTTGTACAAGTTACGCCCATAGTGCGTCCCCATCTGCACCTACGATCATGGACTTTCCATGGCACCAGAAATCCAGCACGGTAGCCAGCCCGTTGTGATGGGGTCGTCATGTACCCTCTAGGTTGTAGCCCCCTGACAACACAGGGATCGTACTGCCGATACCTGAGCTGCACCCTCCCCACGTCGGCCAAGGAGTAGATGCCCGTCTCCTTGGGGTATCAGGACTCCCGGCAACGGTCATCCTGCCAGGTGGCCCTTGCTGAGGCTGGGTGGCGCCCGTGGGGAGAGCCCCTGGTCGGAGTGGGTGGTATCGGGGCGGACGTTTCGCAGATGAAACGTCAACATGTATCAGGTCGCTCTGCGGCCGAGTCTTTCAAAAGGAAAAGTACTGTCTCTGGTTCTGGTTCTCCTGCCCTTTCCCCCTTGGCCACTCCTTGGGAGGAAGGACAGGCCCGCCGGCGTGGGGCGAAGTACTTCCCCCGCTATTTGGTCTGTTCTCGAACCGATGGTGGAAGTTCGCCACCTCCAAGCCCATGTTCTTTGTTCAGCACATCGAGGACATCTTTGGGGAAATCGAGGCTCTCAGTAAAATGCGTTCGGGGTCCGTTCTTATAAAGACCACCTCCGCCACACAGTCGGCGGCACTCCAGGCGTGCGACCGACTAGGGGACATCCCAGTGTCCATTGTCCCGCATCTGGCACTGAACAGGACGCAGGGGGTTATTTTTCATCGGGACCTCCTGCTGCAATCTGATGAGGAGCTCAGGGCCAACCTGGAGCGCCGAGGCGTGCGTTTCGTCCGGCGAGTCTAGCGCGGTCCCAAAGACCGTTGCATCGACACCGGGGTCTTTATCCTCGCCTTCGAGGGGGACCTTCTCCCGGAGAAGGTAAAGGTGATGTGCTACCGGTGCGACGTGCGATGTGCGACTTTACGTCTTGCCTCCTATGCGCTGTTTTCGGTGTTTGCGCTTTGGGGACATGTTGTCACAGTGTGAGGCTGAGCCCCTTTGTGGCAATTGTGGACGTCCTCTTCGTGAGGAACATACATGCACCCCACCACCTCGGTGCGTTAATTGTCCTGGCATCCACTCGCCTAGATCCTTAGACTGCCCCGCGTATCAGAAGGAGAAGAAGATTCAAGAACTCAAAACTTTGGATCGTCTCTCATATTCTGAGGCCAGGAAGAAGTATGACCGCCTCCATCCCGTGACGTTGACCGCTTTGTTTGCCTCAGTTGTGTCCACTCCTTCCACGGTATTCTCACGCCTATCCTGTCCCCCCCTCCACCTCCTCCCCCTATCCGGGGTCTATGCCTCCGCCTCCCAAATCCCTCCCTTCCAAATCCTCTTGCCCCGTGCCCCCCCCCCCCCCCAGGTCCCCATGCGTTGGCGTGACGCCGTCGTTGTTCCTATACCCAAACCCGGGAAGGATAAACACCTTCCTTCTAGTTAGTGCCACATTTCTCTTACAAACTGTGTCTGTAAGGTGATGGAGCACATGGTTAATGCTCGGTTAGTCTGGATTCTTGAATCTCGACGGCTCCTTACTAATGTCCAATGCGGCTTTCGACGCCGCTGCTCCGCTGTTGACCACCTTGTGACCTTGTCGACATTCATCATGACAACTTTTTGCAAAGGCGCCAAACGGTAGCCGTGTTCTTCGATTTGGAGAAGGCTTATGATACCTGTTGGAGAGGAGGTAGGAGGTATCCTCCGCACTATGCACAGGTGGGGCCTACGCGGTCGCCTGCCCCTTTTTATCGATTCCTTTTTAACGCATCGAAAGTCTAGGGTACGTGTGGGTTCCGTATTGTCCGACGTCTTCCTCCATGAGAACGGAGTGCCTCAGGGCTCCGTCTTGAGCGTAGCCCTTTTTGCCATCGCGATCAATCCAATAATGGATTGCATTCCACCTAATGTCTCAGGCTCTCTTTGTCGATGACTTCGCGATCTACTGCAGTGCCCAGAGAACATGCCACCTGGAGCGCTGCCTTCAGCGTTGTCTAGACAGCCTATACTCACGGAGCGTGGCAAATGGCTTCCAGTTCTCTGAAGAGAAGACGGTTTGTATCAACTTTTGGCGATATAAAGCGTTCCTTCCGCCATCCTTACATCTCGGTCCCGTTGTTTTTCCGTTCGTGGAAACAACAAAGTTTCTAGGGCTCACATTGGACAGGAAACTTTGCTGGTCTCCGCATGTCTCTTATTTGGCGGCCCGTTGTACACGTTCCCTTAATGTCCTCAGAGTTCCTAGTGGTTCATCTTGGGGAGCGGATCGCACTGTCCTGCTTCGCTTGTATCGGTCCATAGTCCTATCGAAGCTGGATTATGGGAGCTTCGTCTGCTCGGCCATCCCTCTTACGCCATCTCAACTCCATCCACCATTGGGGGTTACGTCTTGTGACCGGAGCCTTCTACACTAGTCCTGCCGAGAGTCTTTATGCTGAAGCTGCCGAATTACCATTGACCTACCGGCGCGACGTACTGCTGTGTCAGTATGCCTGCTGGCTGTTGTCAATGCCCGACCACCCCTCTTATCAGTCCTGTTTCGCCGATTCTCTAGACCGTCAGTACGGGTTGTATGTGTCTGCCCTGCTGCCCCCTGGAGTCCGCTTCCGTCGCCTGCTTCGACAATTGGATTTTGCCCTCCCTACCACCTTCAGAGAGTGTGAGAGCCCGACACCATCTTGGCTCCAGGTTCCGGTTCATATTTATCTCGACCTCAGCTCACTCCCGAAGGAGGGTACTCCGGCTGCAGTGTATTGCTCACTTCGTGCTCGACTTGCCGGTCACACCTTTATTTACACCGATGGCTCCAAAACTGATGGTGTCGGCTGTGCCTTTGTCGTAGGGGCTGCCGCCTTTAAATACCGGCTCCTCGACCAATGTTCCAGCTTTACGGCCGAGCTTTTTGCTCTCCATCAGGCCGTTCAGTATGCCCGCTGCCACCGCCATTCATCACATGTATTCTGCTCTGATTCACTCAGTGCGCTTCAGAGCCTTGGAGCTCCCTATCCGGTCCATCCCTTGGTGCAACGGATCCAGCAGTCCCTACATTCTTTCGCCGATGATATCTCTCCTGTCAGCTTTCTGTGGGTTCCCGGACATGTAGGAGTGCCTGGGAATGAGGCTGCTGATGCTGCAGCCAAGGCTGCAGTCCTCCTGCCTCGACCAGCCTCCCATTGTATCCCGTCATCTGACGTCCGTGGGGTTGTTTGTAAGAGGCTTGTGTTGTTGTGGTGGGATGCTTGGTCATTCCTCCAAGGAAACAAGCTCCGGGCAGTAAAACCGCTCCCAACTGCTTGGACAACCTCCTCCCGACCATCTCGGCGAGAAGAGGTCCTTCTGACCAGGTTGCGGATTGGGCATTGCCAGTTTAGCCACCGCTACCTGCTCTCCGGTGACCCAGCCCCGCAGTGCCCTTGTGGTCAAGCATTAAGTGCGCCATGGTTTATCGTCGTGTCCCCGCTTTAGTCAATCTCGTGTTGTCCTGTCCCTGCCATCTACTTTACCGGATATTTTAGCTGATGACGCTCGAGCAGCTGCTAGTGTTCTACGTTTTATAACTTTGACTGGCTTGTCCAAAGACATCTACCATATTTACTCGAATCTAAGCCGCACTTTTTTCCCGGTTTTTGTAATCCAAAAAACCGCCTGCGGCTTAGAATCGAGTGCAAAGCAAGCGGGAGTTCTGAAAAATGTTGGTGGGTGCCGCCACAACTAACTTCTGCCGTCGAATATATGTAGTGCCACACAGGCATGCTTTGTAGGGCACAAAGATAAATACTGGTACCAAAATCTCTGCGTCAGTAAATAAATTAAAAAAAAAAGAAAAGGGAAGACGAGCCTTTTTTCTCCGCCCAGAGTTTCGACCACTGCGTCTTGGTACATTATCCAACGAAATAAATACAAATTCTGTATTGTTGATCTTCGAATGTAGCAGCATTTCAATGTACTACGAAAATCCGACTGGCAAGACTGTTTGGGATGTTTGTCAATATGGCCAACTCTATGTTCTGAATTTTTTTCCTACATGTGAAAAGAGATGGTTGCTAATAGGAGCTTTTATGAATTGTGAATCACATGTAGTATTCTCTTTGCCATAAAATTAATACGAATATAAACATTTTGCCATGTATTGTTTCGTGTTTGCTACTATCTCATTTAAATCCTGTCTGCCTAATAAACTACGAAACTAGAGTGAGACAACAGCAAACGCGGAAGAATATACATATCATGTCATGTTTATATTCGTATTATTCTTATGCCTGATAGTGATACAGTCAGAAATGAAGCACGGCAACTGACTAGATTTTTAAATCTAAGATGACTCTAATTTCTATGCAGAATGTAATGAACTAAAGAGGCGCCTGCAAAGATTTTCAAACGGAGAAAAAATTTTCGCTAAAATTTCGTTCAGAACATAATCTATCATACGCAGTCTATTATTTGGTTCTTGTTGATCATTATCAAAGAAAGAAGCAGTGTAAGTAACAACAAATGTTTTGCTAATGAGACGACTCCTCTCTATTTTTTGTTTGTAAGCGGCGGTAGTGCGCACAAAAGCAAGCCACGCCGCGAGCGGCGACAGGCCGTAAACACGCACTATCAGAATGCGACAAACAATGCATGACACAGTACAGTAATGCATTTTCAGCTTAGAGTGACGTAAACATCTATAACAAAGAGAACGGCACTTATCAGATCAAAGAAAAATAAGCAATCGTTTCAAACCAGACGAAGCACGTGAAAAAGGAAGGATATCCGTATAAATACGGACGGAGCGCGTGACGCGTAGCAATGGCTACCTGGTAAACCGTAACTGCTAAGCTTACGACTGCAGCTGTATCGTCATTCATTCGACCTAAATTGTCTCATATTACAACTAGGCGAACTTTGTTTCGATTTGGAGGTGCGACCTAAAACTTTTCTCTCCCCCTGATTTTCGAGTCTCAAATTTCAGGTGCGGCTTAGATTCGGGAAAAATTTTTTTTCCTTTATTTCGAGTCTCATTTTTCAGGTGCGGCTTAGATTCGAGTAAATACGGTAACTTTTTTATTTATTTTATCTGCATCTTTGTCAGGACTTTCTGGTGTCACCCCCTCCCCTTGAGTTTTACTAGATTCCATGTGCTCTAACAACTGTGACTGGGCGCTAATGAGCTCAGTAGTTGAGTGCCCTTAAACCCCACCAAAAAAAAATTGCCCCCCAGCACAATGTAAATAAGTTTTATGGAAATGACTTTAGTGTTATAAAAACTGTGGTTGTGCTGAATCTTGCTCCAAACTTATTATCTTCAGTGATATTTATCAAATTCATTTTATGAGTGTAAGGGCTGTTAGTGAATTGGAGCTATTCTGATAAAAATGAGTTATGTAGTGGCCAGCATAATGACACAGAAATAAGCATCTGATACCAGTATATTTAGCAGGATTTACTACAGTGTTAAATTTGTTCTCACATGAAATCTCACTGAGAGTTCAGAGGCTCACTAGTGTTGTTGTGCTAATTTCACATTACATATTGTAATAGACATATTGGAACCTTATACAGAGATAGAAGGCATGGTTCCTTAAAGAAATCTCACTATATAATGATGCCTACGTCCATTTGTATAACTTGGTCATATTTCCAAATTTGTAATGAAATGCACGTGGACTTAATGCTGGTACTAGAATAATTATTATTAATAGTAAATTTGAAGCAATATTTTGTGCAACTGAGATTGAAATTTCTCAGCTCTTCTGTGTGTCTGCAAGCTGCTAAAGTAACAACCCAGAATCTGTTAAAGTGGCACTAACTTTTTAAAAGTGTTGTGTAATTTCATAAGAAATAAACTAGAAAATAAAGATAATGTATTGACAGACTTGCTGCAGTTTGTCACTGTGTGAGCCAAAAGGAAAATAAATTAATCCATAGCTACACAATCCTGGAGTGAATGTGACTGTTAGTGTTTGGTAGGGTTTAGTTAGGACTTCAGAGAATATTGCTGGTAAAGTATTATTGGAACAATTGAGACTTCGCCAAAAAGCAATGTACAGTGTCATTAACAAATTTTGTAATTGAATTAATTGTCAAGAATACCCAACAACTTGAAAAATGTCAGTATAAACACAAAATATGCAATACTTTGTCAGAATGTTAAAATGAACTGCAGTAATGGATATTATTATGATCATGTGACCTACTTTAGTCAAACTGAAAACAGGCAGTGGGAATACTGTTTACCAAATTTGTATATCAATGGGTATAATAGTTCACTTCATATGAATAGTGTATTATGCCATTTTGGTCATATTTAGAGATATTTGCAAATGTTAACATCACATTGTATTAACCTGAACAGTATATCCACTGTACCAATTCCATAGCAGTGATTAGTTTTGACACATTTGATTTGGGAGGACCCTGGTTAGATTCCCAGAACCCCTGACTCTTTTCCTCCCCTCCAAATTGTAAGTGTGGAAGGGGCTCACTCAAAACATCATGCAGGTGTTGCCTGGATAAAGCAGAACATCAAAATTAAAACTGGCCATAATGGCTGGAGGCATTAGAAATTTGATAGTCCCACAATCATATTTTGCTATTCCTACTGCCTTCTAGGCAAGTCAGCCATTTGGAGCAGGCCTAATCTGAGAGTAATGTGGTGGTACATACAGGATGTTCAACTGGAGGTGGTGGAGACATAAAACTATTTAACATTTGGGTGCCCAAGTGACAGTAATAAAATTCAGATTGGCCATTGCAGGATTTGTGTTGTTGGTATGATTAGTCGTGACTTAGCATTAGACTTTGGTACTAGTGTGGACATGAGATTGAAACACATGTAACTGTGCATGACAGTTGCAGAGTCAGCATGAGCCTGGGCTAGGTGAGTAAAGCTTCACTCATAAAGCTGTTTCGATAAAGCTGCAATTGTGCTGCTGCTCTTAACAAGTGTAGATTGGTTATAGAAATATGGGTAGGTATTCTTTCTGTGCTGGGGTTGAACATAGTTTGGAAGTTCGAATTAACTGACAAGTTGCTTCTAGGAGAGCACATTGGTTAACTGTGCTACAAACTGGAGTAACTGTTCCCATGGCTGAGGTTGGTGACCTCATAGTGAGATTTTTAGTGGTGCACAAGATGTCATGACAACTAAACATTCCTTGGTTAACCGTTCTTTCGGGCAGTAATAGAATACTCCAGAGCATATCAGGCTGATGCAGATGGCAGTCACATTAAGAAACATTTGTAACCTGGAATGTAAACAGGATATGCAGTTAATGTTACCCTTTCATGTTTCTTTCAGTGCTTGATCTGTTCTGTCTTCCATATTTCCTTAAAAATGTTTCCACAAAGTTTCATTGTCTTAAAATCATGTTTCCATGATGACCCTGTCAAGTAGAGAAATTTTAGTTACAACCACATTGCATACTCAGATTTTCCATTGAAACTATTTACAAAAGGTGTAATGAAAAATAAAGGCCTTTTACAGATATCAGTGATAAATTGAAACAAATTTAATTAGCTTCGTACAAGTGGTGCTCTGCCCAGCCCCATATAATCATTTGTTGCTGAATTGACTTATGAAGTTTGTGAAGCATTCTGTAAATTTGAAATGTTGAATCAATTTCAGTACACAGCACAAGAAAATTGCCTGCCAAAAACGTCGCAGTTCTTAGTAATTAATGGATAATCATAGAACAGAATAAGAGAAATAACTGGTGTTTCAAGGATGTTAGATACTATATGCTGTTCCTGATCATATATAGGAGACAATCTGAGTGGCCCTCTTAGGTTGTTTGCAGGTTCCTCATTTACTGCCTAATAGTCATCAAAAGAACAATCATTTAGACAAGATATCTGTATGGCATGGGAATTGTTCATTTGGTGTGTATGTGGATAACTTTGCTTTTGATTATTTAGTCCCGCTACATTTCGGTTGCCCAACAAGTGACACAAATCCAGACTGTTAAGTAACTAAATTTTTAGGGATTACAATTACAAGTAACTTAAATTGCAATGCTCACATAGATAATGTTGTGGGAAGGCAAACCAAAGAATGTCATTCATTGGTAGAACATGTAGAAAATATAACAGGTCTAATAAAGAGACTGCCTACACTATGCTTGCGTGTCCTCTTCTGGAGTATTACTGTGCGGGGTAGGTCCTGCTTCAGATAGGACTGCCGGAGAACTTCAAAAAAGTTCAGCTTGTTTTCTATTATAGTGAAATATGGGAGAGTGCCACAGATGATACACAAATTGAAGTGGCAATCAAAGGCGTTGCTTTACAGCAGGATCTCCTCTTGAAATTTCAATCACCATCTTTCTTCTTAGAATGTGACTATTTTATTGATAGCCACTATCAGAGCTCGCACAGGATGATTTGAATGAGTTTTTCCACGTGTTGTTGGAGTGAGAGGGTAGAGAAATAACTTGAAAGGGGTTTGACGAACCCTCTGCCACGCACTTTGCAATTGCAGAGTAATTGTGTAGATGAAGAGTGCATACTTCACTGTCCCAATTTAGAAAGCAGACTGTAGAAGTTTGCATTTGTCTAAATGCACTAATAAAATAGTTTTTGTATGTCCATGTCTTTAACTTAAAGTGAATAAAATAGTAAGGAAATTGGTTCGCACTTTTCAGTAAGTTCCCTTTTTCTAATAAAAGCATAACTGGAAATTTTTTGTTCCTAAAAACACTGTAGTACTGACACAAAATTGTTTGCTTTGTCTAAAAAAAACCTATAAAGACAATATTTCTTGAAATGTAAATTGCCAGTCTGTATGATCTGATATTTTACTGTTGGTTTTTTTTCAGGTGGCATTGTGTCTCTCTACTTGCACCTAGGGATGCACCCATATGCTGAGTTTTCACAGCTACTGAAGACTTCCTTAAAAGCATGTGAAAATAATAAATGTACAAATACCTGAGGTTAATTTTTAATTCATACAGCTGCCCAGATGAGATCTGTGTTTCACAGTCTGTGATATTTCATATTCATTTATTTACACAATACATTCACATTGTTTTTAGTTGTGTATTTTGACATTTAGAAACCTTTATTGGCTCACTTTTTGTATTCAGCTTTAATGTTTTACAATGATCTGAAGGACTGCTGTGTTTGCTCCTTTTACACAAGGAATATTTATGATGTAAAATTCAGTGTGTGTGTGTGTGTGTGTGTGTGTGTGTGTGTGTGTGTGTGTGGTTTTTGCATGGGTGTACAGTTACGAGGTTTACCTCAATACTATATGTATATATGTAGCATGTATTTTTAAAATGTCACTTTCCCAGTGCTGCTTAACGTCTTACTGTGGTAAGAAAATATTGTAGTAAATTGCTGTAATAACTTTTTAAAATAAAGTTACATAATGTTCTTGCTTCTTGTTTTTTTTCTCCACAAATAACTTGGGAATGTTAAGGAGGAAATTAGTCTGACCATAAAGATCGGGGACAAGAGAAAAAAAAGTTGCATTGTTACACTAATAACTTCAGAAGGTATTAAGGCCATTCAAAAATTCAGACCTTTTTTTTATAATAAAATCAGACAGGTGTTTGGGAACACAGCAATTGGTACCACGAAGGTAAGTGGTATAAATTCTTCAGATGGCCACTAAATCATGAATGTTAAGGTAGGCCCTTAACATAAACATATGAAGTTGTTGTTGATCATGTAAAGACCCTGGTGGTGCAAGATAGACCAATTGCAACTGGAGAACATGCAGCTGAAGTTAAAATTAGTATTGGATCCATTCATTCTGATTTTGACAGAACATTTGGACCTCAGAAAGACCTCAGCAAAATTTGTGCCAAATTTGCTAACAACTCTACAGAATCAATTTTGTTTGTAGATAACACAAGACTTACTGGACACTGAACAGCAATCCCAACTTTGGCACAGTGATCAGTTACTGTGCTAAACACCCCTGGAAAAAGTACAAACTGCTTTGGTCAAACTGAACTCCTGTAGCTACAGATGGAGCTTCTATGAAGACTGAAAAATAAACAAATTTACTGCGTTATTGGAAAAGTGAAATTTGTGAGAAATCTTGGATTCATCATATGCATTGTATTAAACATAAATAAGTTTTGTGTGGAAAGGTGTTGGTTGAAACTTGTATCTAAAAGAAACAAATATCATTAAATGTTGATTCAAATTGGTGACAGTTCTCTGCTTTCTTCGTGGGCTAAACACCACACATTGTTTGGTCATGCTGTGCTGAGGTACATTGGCAATGCTGTGCTATGTGGTATGAAACAGCAAATATGCCAGTCTTTATTAAAAGGTAAATACAAGATATTTACAAAATGTGGTTACGAGAGTTATCCTTAATTGTTCATACAGCAAAAGACTTCAGGTTTGAATCCAAGGAAAAGGTCAGATCATAAAAAACATGATAAAGTTAAAGCATTCACATGTAAGCTAGTCTTACAGGAAAAGCAGGTAATGCATTATTTTCTATCAAACATGCAAGATAATCAAATTTTGTTGGAAAAAAAAACATTGCAGAGAGAGAGAGAGAGTGTGCAATGTTTTTTTCCAACAAAATTTGATTATCTTGCATGTTTGATAGAAAATAATGCATTACCTGCTTTTCCTGTAAGACTAGCTTACATGTGAATGCTTTAACTTTATCATGTTTATGATCTGACCTTCTTTTCCTGCACGCACGCACGTGCGTGCAGCAAAAAATCTCTTGAATCTTGGAAATGAGTTTGAATCAACATTTACAAATTTTAAATTGTTTGGGAAGTTTCCTTTGTACTCCTCAGTTTATACAGTATAGAATTGGTACCTAATCATAGATAAATGGAGATAATGAGATCCAGTGTGATTCAGATTTAAAGACAAAATTTAGTGAAGCACCAGAAGGTGGATTTGCCTTCTATCAACATATCCAAGATAGTGTCTTTCCTCATCTGTTCACTCTTCCTAAACCCATTCTTCTCTATGTAAGTCTTCAGTCTACAAATGATTTGTTACTGCTTTGTAATAATGGCTTGTTAAAGTGATTGGTAGTATTCACACTTCTCAGCAATTCCCTGCCTGAAATCTAAGAGTATTTAGTGACTTGTCTCCATGTATCTTGCATACCAAGTGTTCTCATTACATTGTAAATATTTCGCTATTTTTTGAAATTCTTCCTGCCGTATACTGTCAGAGCAAATCTGCTGCCTCTTCCCTTTCCGTAATATCGTTTTAAAGTTTAGCTTGTATAACCCTTCAATGTATTCTGTCCACTTTGCAGACTTAACTTCTTGCACTGGGTTGCTGTCTCAGCTTTCGGTATTCATCCATGTGATTACCTTCTCAAAAAGGTTTCTTAGCTTTCAATGTAGGTGGTGTTTATATTTACTGTTAGTCAGTACTACTTCTAAAACTTTAAAAATGCAAAATGGTAAAGGGAGACATGGACAGAGAAGACTCATTTTTGATGACTGTTTCTCTTAGCCTTAGTCAGTTTTCAAAAATTTTGTAATGTAATCCAAATGGAAGAATCCAATATTATCAAAATATGAGGTATGTTTTCTCAACTCGGCTTCTAACTTGTATATAGTATGGACACAAAGATTTTCAAAAATTCTTGTTAATGAGCAGAATGGATTTTGAAAGGTAAGATATATTACTACCAATGTATTCATTTTACAAGGAAATAAGGAAGACAAGAATTAGATTTAGAAGTACATGACTACAAGAGCTTTTGTAAAACTATTTCCTCATATAAGAAGAAATAGATTCTGGTTAGTATTAGAAAATATTGAATATTACCAGCAAGTTAAGACTGTGAAGGCTACAGTAAATGAGTAAAACAAGATGACCAAATTTTGATGAGGCACAAACAGGTGTGGCCTCGTGTATGTAATGATCAGTTTGATAAAGCTCTACTGTACATGGAAATATTGTCGGCTACTATAGGCATGTCAGGAGACTTTACATCAAAAAGTATTTCCAATCTTTTTTTGGATAGATACTTCAGATGGGCACTGGCTTGTGAGCAAGTGCACATTCCAGTCATTAGGGCCTGATTGCATTTGACATGTGCTGCAACCACCTGCTGGTGTTGGTGGTAGAGATGAGGTGAAATGGGGCAGTGAGGGAGAGGGCTAGTCTAGTAGGTTAGAGGTGGAGGATGATGCTGTTATTGCCTGTGGGAGTGTGCAGGGATGTGCTGGCTACAAGGTAGGGCTGCTGGGTGCAGAAGTGGGTGGCTGTGCTCAGGGAAGTGTGAATGGGAGTTGCAGGTGCCTTTCTTGGGTAGAAGGCATATGTGTACTGTAATGGGAGTAGGGAAAGAGATCAGCAGGTGAATAGTGACTAGCGAAAGTTGAGTCCAGGGGTTTGTGAGACTGAAGGATATGTTGTAGGGAGAGTTCCCAACTGCAAAATTCAGAAAACGGTGTTTGTGGGAATTGTCCAACTGGCAGTCTGTGAAACAGTCATAATAGTGACTGTGATGTTGGGTGGCATGTTCAGTTACTCCGCAATCCAGCTGCCAGTTGGGCATAGTTTGGCAGTGACAATGCATGTGAACGGTTAGCAGTCGTGCCCATGTAGAGTGCAGCCCAGTGATTGCACTAAAGTATGTAGACAGTCTAAATGGTCAGAAAAAAGCCTATGTTGCAAATTTTTTTGGCTAAACTTTCCGTGGTAAAAAACCTTCCAAACTTTCAGACTTCATTCAGATTAAAAAAAGTAAGTCTTGTGCTTCTAGTGCTTTGGTATGTTTCCTTTTTAAAAGAGCACAAAATTCTCTACAGATTTGATTACGACTGCTTTCTTGCCTCACCCAGTATCAAGGGCACTACAGTTTGTCAAAAAATGAGTTTGAGATTGAGCACAATACCATGATTTTAAGCACTTTTGTTTGTTAAAGGAAACATTCCACGTAGGAAAAATATATCTAAAAACAAAGATGTGACTTACCAAATGAAAGTGCTGGCAGGTCGACACACACACACACACACACACACACAAAAAAATTCAAGCTTTCGCAACAAACTGTTGCCTCATCAGGAAAGAGGGAAGGCCCAAACTCTTTGTCTTTAAATATGTCTGCTTGTGTGTGTGTAAGTCTTTCCGCTCCCGGGATTGGAATGACTCCTTACCCTCTCCCTTAAAACCCACATCCTTTCGTCTTTCCCCTCCTTCCCTCTTTCCTGATGAGGCAACAGTTTGTTGCGAAAGCTTGAATTTTGTGTGTATGTTTGTGTGTCTGTCGACCTGCCAGCACTTTCATTTGGTAAGTCACATCATCTTTGCATTGTGGAGAACAGCACTCCAGGGTACAAAGAAACACAGCAGGGGAAGGAAATACAGTAATAACCAGACTGTAGCAGATGAGTGACCACCATTCATCTTTTGGGACTTGGCCAGCAGGTTCCTGAAGGCAGATTGAAGGTGATTGCCGGAATTGCTATAGCCTCATCCGAAATGTTCTGCTGCAGTTCTTGAAGACTGAGGGTTGTTGCAATACACTTAAGGCTTGCGGACTGTCCACACAAAACAATTGCACACAGACAGATAAGGTGACCTGACAGGCTAGCTAGGGCTGCAACCAGACTGACTTCTAACAACTGTCAGGTGTGAAGATTCCATAAATGTGTTCAAAGGTTCGGTCAGCTGTATGCGCTGTTACTCCCTCCTGCTGGGGCTGTGATTATATGCATACATTCACATCCAATTGTATCCACTCATCTGGGCCACTTCTATTTGCCCCACACTGTATGTTATGTTACATGCTGTACCTGAACAGCTTACTGTGCGGCACAGATTGCACATCCCCCCCCTTTCCCCCCGGGGGCTCCCTGCTCTTTGGTTGGTTCATGCTTGGCTACCGTGTGGGGCCCCACCCTTTGCAGCATCTTTTCACTTCCATGACGTATGTCTATCCTGTTCCTGTCCCTTGGTGAACATGTCAGGGGTGTTTTTGGAAATGTGTTCCACATTTTCAGAAGCTGACATAAGAACAGTCGCCACTGTTTTTCATTCCTTTTTTTCCTTTCTTTGTTCACCTTTTCCTATCCTTCCTCTGCTTGGATGTTTGAGGCTCCTCTTTCTCTTCTTGCTCCTGGTGCACTCCTGAAGGCCAGCCCACGCATCTGACGTGTAACATGTGACTGAGTGACACATAATTCCCAGCCCCGGGTCAACAGGTAGGTTTCAAAGGTAACCCGTGGTACAGACCAGACCCAGGGGGCTGAGCTGCTACCTTCCCAAATTTCCAATTGGTCCCTGTCAGGTGTTCAGGGGGTGTGAACAATCACTAAAGGCAGGTGCAACCCCCTCTGAGGTGGGTCCGCAGTTGGAAGGAGCGCACCATCAGAGACGCTGGCAATTGTGGTGGATTTTCTCGCAATGAGTCAATGTCTACAAACCTAAATGGAAAGAAGCTCTGATTCAAAGACCCTCCCAGCTGCACAACGGTTGCTCATGTTTTTGCATACTGAAGACTGTCAGTCCTTTAAAGGTGTCAATGCAATTGCAGGTCCTGTGAAATCCTCCTCTCGTTTACTCAGTGGCACCTTGCTTTCGGTGATTCTGAAGCACAACTGCTTGCCGCTTTGCTTCTCAATGGCTGTCATGTTTATTTCAAGGCCCATAGAACTCTGAATTCTTCCTGTGGTAGATGAAACTTAAATGTCTCGGGGGAAATTTAATTATGAGAACTTCCTTTGGTGGTGTTTACACTGGGCTGCTTGATGGTCTAGCCGAGGCAGAAATCCAATCATGCGTCTATCATCGGGGTGACATTGCCACCCATCGGGTTAGATGCACCCTTAGTGCCCCTACTCACTCTTTTCTTTTTTTTAAATAATATCATGGTCCGACCGTACATTCCAAACCTGATGCATTTCTACCAGTGTCATCGTTTCAATTGCATTTGAATGTCTTGTTGATACCTGGCCAAATGTGTAACCTATGGCAGTGGTGTGCACAAGGGTGATTGTCCACCTTCTCCCCACTGTATCAACTGCAATGGCCACCATGCCCCTGCCTCTCTAGATTGTGCCTTTAACCTTGATGGGTGGACTGTCCAGGAGATCTGGATAAAGGAGAAAGTGCCCTACCACATACAAGTTATTGGCTAGTAGCAAACCCTGCATACTACCATCTGGCACTTGCAGTACTGTTCTTGCTACATGAAGGACCTGGCCAAGCAGACATACGACCTCAAATTCAGCACTGCAATTGTGAAATCACCCAGCATCATGGTAGCATCGCCGTCTCCTTGTCCAGCTGTGCAACAAGCCACCAAACATTTACCTCCCAGGACGAAGTCACTAACTTCACAACTGGCAGGCCAGAAATGATAGAAGGAATACTCCCGTGAAGACTTCCTACACCCTTCCAACCTACAAACATCTGAGTCTTCCACTGGCAATTGGGAAAGCTCCAAGAAGTCAAACAAAGGTAAACAGTCTTCTCCTTTGGCGACTTGGAGATCCTCTTCGATGTCGTCATCACCTGACACCTTTGCCCAGCTTAGCTCCGTATTGCCGGTGGGCACCATCAACTGTTTTTCTGCCTTGGGCGCCACAGATCAACAGTAGGAGAATGCTAACACCTCTGTAGATCTCGTGAAGCAGTATTTTCCAGCCTCTGCGCCCTGTAGCAGTGAGTCTTTGAAGGCACTTGGCACCCGCCAAGGTGACACCCCTCCATTATTTTCCTCCTCTTTCCTCATTATGACTCTCCTTTAATGGAAATTCATAGCATTTGATCAAACAAAGTGGATTTGTGGCTGCTCTTAGTTGCATTGTCCGTGTGTTCTCTGCCTCCAAGAAACAAAATTGCATCCTCACAACTGCTTTGAGCTCTTGCATTTCTTATCTGTCTGTTTTGACCTATCTCCTGAGGATGGCATTCCAACTCATTGGGGGGAGTCGTGCTGCTCATACGGGATGACATACACAGTCAACCTATCTACCTGGCTCCAAGCTGTTGCAGTTCGCCTTTTCCTTCCTCACTTGACCTTTTTCCTTTGTTCCATTTACATCCCTCCATCATTTGATGTCACCAGGGCAGAGGGCAGACTTCCTCCAGCTTACTGGGCAACTACCTCACTCCTTTGTGATGCTATGTGACAATGCGCACCATCCCCTTTCCAGTTCTCCCAGAAGCAATCTGAGAGGTGTCCTCTTGGCTGACCCTCTTAATCAACTTAACCTCCTCTGCCTTAACAAAGGAACACTCACATTCCTTTCATACTCCACGAACACTTATTACCATTTGAACCTATCTTTCTGCACTGCCCCGCTTGCCCATTTTCTAGACTGGTCCATTCTCTCTGACATCTACTCGAGCGACCATTTCCTGTGTGCTATCCACTTGCTGACTCCTACCCCAGTTATGTGCACATTCAAACAGCAGCTTACTAGGCCGACTGGAGGCTTTACTCCCCCCTGGCGACCTTCAACGAACAACATTTCCCCAGTTGTGATGACCAGGTAGAATATCTTAGAAACATTATCATTACCGCTGCAGAACGTTCCATTCCTTGCACTTCTTCTACACCATGCTGTGTCCCAGTCCCTTGGTGGAGTGAGGTATGCCGTGACACAATTGGCGCATGGAGACATGCTCTCCGCATTTTTAACTGTCACCCTATGATGGCAAACTGCTTTATTATAAACAGTTTCGTGTACAGTGTCGTCATATTCTTCAGAATAGCAAGAAAGCTAGCTGGATTTCATTCACTACTTCTTTTAACAGTTTCACTCCCTCTTCCATTTTGTGGGCCAACCTTGAACAGCTCTCTGGGACCAATATCCATTCCCCGATTTCCAACCTGACAGCAGACGATGTCATAGTGGACCCAATTGCTATCTCCAACACCTTGGGCCGACATTTGCGGGGATTTCGAGCTCCTCCCACTGTCACCCTGCCTTCCTCCATAGGAAACAAGTGGAGGCGGCTCGGGTGATACCCTTCTCTTCTCAGAATTGACTGGTACAATGCTGCCTTTACTATGAGGCTCCCTTTTCATTGACAATTTTGCCGTCTATTGCACTTCTCCATTGACTTGTCTCATTGGGCACTGTCTTCAAAGATGTCTGAATCGTTTTCACTCATGGCTTTTGTTTTTCCACTGAATTTCTGGCCATTTCTTCCACCGTCTTTACATCTTCCCGTGTTGCTGTTCCATTCACTGAAACTACAAAATTCCTAGGGGTCATACTCGATAGGAAACTTTCTTAGTCCTCCCATGTGTCCTGCCTGACAGCCCGCTTTATGCAGTCCCTCAGTGTCCGTTGTGTCCTCAGTGATACTTCCTGGGGAACAGATCGAACTACCCTCTTCCATTTGTACTGCTCCCTTGTCCGTTCAAAACTAGACTTTGGGTGTCGTTTATGCATCTGCATGTCCGTTCCTCTCACACCATCTCAATACCATCCACCATCGCAGCGTCTGTTTGGCCACTGGCACCTTTAACATAATGGCTATGAGCACTATGGGACTTAACATCTGAGGTCATCAGTCCCCTAGACTTCGAACTACATAAACCTAACTAACCTAAGGACATCACACACATCCATGCCCGAAGCAGGATTCGAACCTGTGATCGTAGCAGCAGTGCAGTTCCAGACTGAAGCGCCAAGAAACGCTCAGCCACCCTGGCCAGCTACCTTTAACACTAGCCCAGTTCAGAGTTTGTATAAAGAAGCTGCCGAACTACCGTTGTCATACCACTGAGACTTTCTTTTCTGTAGCTGTGCACGCCATGTATCTGCCATGCGTGACTACCCACCCTATGCCCCTCCCTTGATGACTCCTTTGATCTCCAGTATGGGGCGTGCCCCTCTTCTCTGTTACCTCCTGGAGTTCGCTTTCGGCTCTTGCTCTGGCAGCTTAACTTCACGCTACCTGCCACTTTCTCCTTGGGTGTGAATCCTTCACCACCTTGGCTTTGTGTAGCAGCCTTGGCCTTCATTCACTACCTAAAGACACTACTCCAACCTAACTCTATTGCCTTAAGTTTCACGGCCTTTGCGTGGAACTTCTTGATAGTACCTTTGTGTTCAGTGATGGCTCTTGGAATGACCATGTTGTTGGGTGTGCCATCGCCATTGGCAGCAACGTTTTTCAGTATCGGCTTCCGGAACACTGCTCAGTATTTGTAGCAGAGCTCTTCACCCTGTATTAGACCACGCAAAATGTCTGGCGACACAGGCTTTTCAATTGCATCATTTGAACTGACTCTCTCAGTGCCCTTCAAAGCCTCTGTGTGCTGTACACCATTCATGCCTTAGTGCAACAGATCCACAAAATCTGTCACTTGCCGGCTCTTGATGGATCCATTGTGATGTTTATGAGGGCTCATAGCCACATCGGTCTGACAGGACTGGCATCCTTGTGTGGATGTGTGTGATGTCCTTAGGTTAGTTAGGTTTATGTAGTTCGAAGTCTAGGGGACTGATGACCTCAGATGTTAAGTCCCATAGTGCTCAGAGCCATTTTGTTAAAGGTGCCAGTGGCCAAACAGATGCTGCGATGGTGGATGGTATTGAGATGGTGTAAGAGGAACGGACGTGCAGATGCATAAAAGACACCCACAGTCTAGTTTTGAACAGACAAGGGAGCAGTACAAATGGAGGAGGGTAGTTCGATCTGGTCCCCAGGAAGAATCACTGAGGACACTGCTGCTAAGGCTGCAGTCCTCCTACCTCAGCCCATTAGTTCTTACATTCCCTCTGATGATATGTGTGTTGCCTTTTGTCAGCAGGTGGGGTCACTTTTGCATCACCGCTCATTGTCCCTTCATGGGTACAAGCTCCGGGTTATTAAGCCTCTCCCAGTGGCTTGGACAACCTCCTATCAGCCCTCTTGCCATGAGGAGATCATTTTAGCTAGGTTGCATATCAGGCACTGCCTTTTTTAGCCATCGCCATTTGTTAAGTGGTGCTCCCCCAACACTGCGTGCTCACTCTTAGATGGTCCACCATTTCCTAACAGAATGCCCTTTCTTTAACCACTTACATACTTGTTTGTGTTTCCTGTCTGAGTTATCGGCATTTTTAATGAAAGACGCATGGACTGTCAACTGGGTTTTACTTTTCATCTGTTGTAGCAATATGGCGAAAGTCATTTATTTTTTAGTTCAGGGCATTTGTTTCTCTATGGCATATTTTATAGACCTTTCTCCATGTCCTTGGTTTTAGCTCTCTTCCATTGATTGGGATTAACATGTAGTTGTTTTTGACATCTCTCTTTGTCTTTGTGCTCTACAGTCTCGGTGCATATGATCCTGGTCAGTTTTGTACCCTAAAACACAACAAACTAGATTGCGTATGTTTTTTATTTTTTGTAAACAAAGTTTCTCATGACAAGTATTTGTACAATGAATGGAACAAAATTACTTCATCTCGCTTAAAAAGGAATTTTGAGAATGTAACAGTGAGATGGACCAGGCATAGCATGCTGATGTTATGACTGTAACATCTGCCATTTCAAGAACCATCGATTTTGGAAGTGTGGTAATTGTGAAAAACGATGTTGACGGCCTTATGCTTATGACTGGTTTGAGGCAAGGCATGGAAAACGATTTTTTCGAAAGCCAGGAAGAGGAAGTCCAGAAGACTGCATCCTCAAAGTTCAAAAGTGAACACACTCTGTTCACTCACGCCACTGCATCCTCAAAGTTCAACAGTGAACACACACTGTTCACTCACGCCATTAGTGGATTTGCTTTTTTCAGTCAAGGAAAAATGAAGTTTTGCAACATTATTAACAAAAGCGAACACGTCTTGGTTCATTCAAGACTCCAGATGCTACCCATGGAAAAAACAGCTAGAGGACAGTTTATTATCTGATTTAATAGTGGAGGTGTCAGCAGTCTGCAGACACAGACAAATTGTGGTACCAACTACTCAGTCTGCCACAAAAAGCAAATTAAATGTCGCAAGGTTGCCATGCACAAAAGATGCTGTGCAACCTCATTAATTACAAAGTTATCAGCAAGTCCAGTGCTGGATGGACAACTGGAAACATCCTAAGAAATGGGGCTGGACTCACACTTACCAGTCAGAGGCCTGCTGCAATGATCCAAGATCCAGCATCTGAGTCAGTTCTTCACATTGCTTCATGCTAATGTATAAGGGGCAATCAAAGAATTTTCACTTGTGGGCATTGAGCAGCATACATGCAACACAGTTTGACACCCATGGTGGTATACTAGCACTGACATGTAGGCAAGGGTCGGGCATGGGATTTGCATCTTTCTAATGCGCATGAGGTAAATGTGGAATCTTGAACTATGGCTAGTTATTACCAATGTGTTCAAACAGAACAAACTCTGGTAGACAGCTGTCAGAGAATGAAAAAAATGGATATGGGGCAGCAAGGACATAAAAAACAACCGTTGTGGAATGTTGTGCCAAATTTTATGCTGCTTCATTATAACACATTTCTCATATCACAAATGTTGTAATGCAGAGACTATGCCTATAATACTGATCTCTTCCCATGTGATTTGACACCTTCAGTCTCTTAAGAAAAGGGCTCGAAGGTTTGACAATTCTTGTTGAATGAGGGTGTGCATTAGGCAGTTAAGACTTCTTCATGCAGCAGGGTAAGGCATTTTACCAAATGGGTGTCTGGTGGGACATTGGGATGATTGCCTCAATGTTCAATGTGGTTTTGCCTGCTCTTCATACTGATTTGGACTGTATAGTCTTCAAATGGGAACTTCTTGGCAGCTCCTTATGAGTTGAGCTGTCGTGGAGTGTGCTCCTGCAGGAAAGCAGGTTTGAAATGTTCCATTTACAAAAACTATAGTGGAGTCAATTGTGAAAACATGCCAGAATTTTTGTGTGAAGAAGTAGATTTTATAGAAATTACTGAGGAAATTGATGCTCAGACCAATGAACTGGAAGAGCCTGACTCACTGTTGGAAGAACAGGTCAATCTGCGATCACTCGATCTACTTACTCTGATTGTACCACTCAAGGCATTTCTGGTGACACTGAAGAACTTGTCCCATCCAAACATTAGAAGTGATTTACGTATCCACCTCAAGTGCACTACTGGTTGAAGTACACTGTCAGAAGTGTTATGGATCCAGATGTGGTTTGGTGGTGATTCTTACTGAATGTGAAGGCCTTTTTAATTGAAATAAATCTACCTGCAGTTCACTGGTGTTGCATGGTTTATTTTTAGAAACATAATTGCCTACCGATTCTCATTTGCCTATTTCAGCTAACAATAGTTCAGTTTCCTTCACTAGTTATTTAATAAGAACAAATTGTGTTTTATAGACGTGCGTGCATCAGGGCTGAAATGCCCTGGAGCTTAACTTCGACTAGTGATGAACAAATCACAAGTAACTGGATCCCACATGGAGTAACTGAATCCCGCAAAGTGAGTTGTTTCTTTCCAACAGAAGACATTACGTGTGGTATATTTTTATTATATAAACATGAACTGAAATAAAAGTGCTCAAGAATTATGTATTTTGAACAAAGTTTGAAAATTCGATAGTGTCCTTGGTATTCGGTGTAGAAAAAGACTAGCAATCAAGAGGTGT
Organism: Schistocerca americana; assembly: GCF_021461395.2. Lineage (NCBI taxonomy): Eukaryota > Metazoa > Arthropoda > Insecta > Orthoptera > Acrididae > Schistocerca > Schistocerca americana. The sequence goes on along the minus strand of NC_060125.1, from coordinate 214,590,465 downwards.
AGCTATGTAACCAAGGGCCCTGGGGCATAAATGAAACTGGGTTCCTATTTAAACTAAAGTAAATACTTTACAGATGCAAAACTACTTCATCATCAGCTCCTTACTGCCCACTGCATGGCATAATTAGGCAAACCTACTTACTACCAAGTAAATTATTGTGTGTAATGCAGTAGATAATATAGAACAAAAGCGCTGGCAGGTCGATAGACGCACAAACAAACACAATGTTTGTTTGTGTGTCTATCGACCTGCCAGCGCTTTTGTTCGGTAAGTCACCTCATCTTTGTTTTTATATATAATTTTTCCCATGTGGAATGTTTCCTTCCATTATATTAGTAGATAATATAGATCGTACTTCCTAATAATAGTATAATTGTGATAGTTTGTTAGCTTTCACGCAAAAACTACAGGCCGGATTTGGATGAAACTTTGCACAAGGATAGTGTGCAACCCGGATAAGACATAGGATACTTGCATGCCAATAAAAGAATCCTGTGATATTTTGTCCATACTAGGCGAACGAAGTCGTGGACAGAAGCTGATAAAATACAAGCAATGTATACCCATCCAGGAACACATTGCACATTGCCCCCTGCCGCGAAGCACGCTGGGAATAGTCGTCAGGGCATATGCATCTGCTATGGCACAGTGGTGACTTGCGTCTAGGGGACGCCAAGGAATTGGTTCTGCTGATTGGTTGAGATCACGACATCATCAGGGAGACAGCACATGTGTAGCAGTGCCGCCTGGTGACAAGAAGTGTAATGAGCTCTATTGACATTAGTGACGTCGCTCACCTGTTGTTTAAAAAGCCATTACATGTAGATTGCCCACAGCTGTCATTTTGGAACGTCAAATAAGTCCAGATTATTCAATGGAGCTTAACTTAAGGGAATTAAACGTAAAAACCTGGTTCGAATGCGAATAATTGATAATGCGGTGACAGACTAACCCGGTTGCAGCTGTGGCAAATGCGGAAAAGCGGACCAAATATATGTAAAAGTTACATACATATTCCTTGCATTTTCTCCAGTTTATGTATGATATTGTTAATAATATGTATCAAAATATTCTTTGAATGATTATTCATTAACTATATTTTCCGATTTTACCTTGTTCTTTTAGGTTTTATTGTGAGAAGTGCTATAAATGTGGTACCTTCAAAAATAATGCCAACTTAAATATTAGGCAATGCCATATGTCCGTTTGTCACCACAACAACTATCCCGCACTCAAACTTTATGAGTTCCACAACTAACAAAATTATCACCCTTCAACTAACCTCAGACAACATTATAGAGAAGTCCATAGAATTGATTTCCTGGGGGGGGGGGGGGGGGGGGGGTCCCAATATTGTGCTCCTGGCAAAGTATGTGTTATGCTTCAATTTTGGTCGTTGTTATGTAAACAAAGAACTATATGTCAGTGTTATGCACAAAGTGCATCTTCCTATACCTTGTCTAGTTTTTCAGAATCCGGGTTATGTTCATATGGCATTGTGATAAACAAGGCTGAATGAGGAATTATTAATAGATTAATAGGTCTAGACAATACTCACATCTCCAAATCGTGAGACTGTTATAGGTGTAGTTCACCGGTAATCACAGTTTATCATTTACAGTGAAATGTGTAACAAAACATTTGAAATAAATCACAAAGTTTCAGAGTGATACCGTATGTTTTAATGTATTAGACATTCACTCACAGATCTTTTCCGTATTCTGTATTACAAACATAGGGCCTAGTCTGCTAGCTACAATACGGTATGTGGTGATGGGTACCTTGTATGACATTGCTCTAAATTTTCTCAATAGTGTTCCATGTAAAGAACATGTTTGTCTAAGGTTTTCTCATTTGAGTTCATGAAGTATCTCCATAATACTTGCATGTTGATTGAGCCAACCAGTAAGAAATCTAGAAGCCCCCTTCTGAACTGCTTGGTTTCTTCCTTAAACTGACCTGGTGGGGATCCCAAAAATTCAAGTGGTACTCCAGAATGAATTGTATCAGTGTTCAATACAGGTGGGTTTCTCTCAACTTGTGGTCTGAGTGACACTCCCCTCATTCCCAGTCTTCCCAAATGTATTCATCTTCCCAGAGGAAGGAACTACGAGTACAGAAAGCTAGAAATAGTATTTTTACTCAACTGTTGGTTCCTCTAATAGTTCATACAAACCATTTTATAATTTTTAGAGAGCACCATCAGCTGTTCATATAACTGTGAAGTTAAATATCTGTTTAATATGAACATTACTGTTATCCAGTACATGCATCCTTGAGTCCAAACATTATGATTAATTATAGGAGAGGAGGCTAATGAGATACTCTTTTACTTTATATTTATTTTGGATAATTTACTTTAAATCATTCTCGATCACAATTTGGATTTATTTGTGGTTATTTGTTTCGACCACTTATGTGGTCATCTTCAGACCCATTGGCATTGGTTGTCTGTGGAGCAGAACTTCATATGGCAGTAAATCACTGTTTCAGAAGTAATTACATTTATTTAATATCTGGGGTTTCCAGTTTTCTGTCTGATTCCTGTTAGTCTACGGGGTGTTAAATAAAGAAACAGTCATGGAGATTGTGCTGATCTCCATGACTGTTTCTTTATTTAAGATAAAGATAAGATCACAGATAAAGTTCTGATTTTGCACCAGAATGTAAATTTATATTCTGAATCACAGGCAGAGAAACAGTCTATGCAAGTATTATGGCATTTAATTTCACAAATAATCCTAAATTCACACCTCTTATTAACACCAAATAAAATTAGGGGGTTAATGTATTGACATGAGAGTGTATCAATCAAGGACAATGAGGAGGCTTCTGTAAGATGTCAAACTATCTCTTTTACACAATAATCGTACTCACGTGGATAAAAAGTTCTCTCATAAGATTCCACATCAAATATGAATAGAATCCCATGCTTTTGATTACTGGCTCCATCACTATTGTCAGGGGCCAAATCTGACTGTCATAAAATTAATGAGGTTCACACTTATGCCCAGTGGACACAATGCAGTTGGCTAAATTACATCATGGAGAAAGCATATGCTAAAGCAACACCCTCTGCGCCCATAGGTCACATTTTTGCAAGCTGTCCAGCATAGCTTGCACTGCCATCACTTGTAATAGGTGGTGAACTATGTGAAGTTTTTCTCTGTAATTTTTCTTTCCGACGTGCATGCTTCCATGCATTGCTTAATTATACTAATTAATTCGAAATTGTGTGAAAATATTGTGTTATATTCATATATACTGCCTCATGTCGTCTGTTCTTGTATTAGAAAATAGCAGATAAATAAACTGATAATTACATAGTGAGTGTGTATATTGTTGTGATCATACAGTCTAATTTCAGCTGCTTCCGTAATTACAGAGACCCAACAGCTAGAAATATGGGCCAGATCCTCATCTGCTTAAAGGCTATCTTGCATTTACTCACTAAACAGTTCTCGGAAACTGCTGATTTTCATTTTTTCAAGCTTGAGGTGATGATCAACACAGCGATTAGCAGTAGTTTGTATAGGCTGTCCCACATAACTGATACCATACTCACAAGGAATATTATAAATCCCTGGTACACTGAGCCTGAGAGTATGTTTCTCAGGTCACAACCTTTCTTTAATTTTCCTTGGTGACAGAAGGACTCCTCTGATTCCTTGCCTGTTTACACTCTAACTTACCCATTGCACCACAGAATGGAAGCCATGCTGTGTCTTTGTCCTCATGACTTGGCTGATGATTTCTTCAACAGATTTGACCTAATTTCATATACATAATGTTTGTTAGGGGGGTGGGGGGGAGGGGGGTTGGATTGTGAAAGAGCAATGGGAAGATGCGGAGATACGGTCAAGGGTATAAGTAAAATAAATAGTGACTAAATGGTGGTGACAAGGGGTGGTTTTGAGTCGTAATAAATACGAAAGCAGAAGAGATTATGTCACAGCATTATGACAAGACTACGGACTACATGTCATAAGGCATGATCCCAATTTAAACACCAGTGTTCTATCTGAATTAATAGCAAACTTAATTCTAACTGGGAATTTGCATAGATAGCCAATACATATATTACATGCTTAATACTGCAAAGAATTCAAACATTATAAACAATATCATGCTTTGCTGAATATGCAAACACACACAACAATTCAATAATAATCATGAGGATAAAAAACATTGTTTGTACTATATATATACATCAAAACAAGTGTAGAAGGAAAAATGCCTTCAGCTGATTCCAAAATCACAGAGCAGACTAGTATCACAAGGACTATCATACTACACCTAATGACTGCCAGTACCAATCATTATAAGATGATATCCAAATTAACCTATCAAACAAAGATATTCCTCTCTTCTGCTCTTATTTCGTACACCTCCATGCCCCAACCCTCCTTCCACCGACCCTTTAATCCGTGTTCTGCTTACATCTTTCCATGATCATGAATGCTCACTGTATCATGTGCAATCCACCCCCCCCCCCCCCCCCTGTCCCAATGATCTGTCTCAACGTTGACACTTTGCCTCAAGTGATGCAAATGTATTGCCGACCGCCACTCACCCTATGGTTAGGGCGGACCCAACACATCAGATACACTAGAAGGTGCCTCAATAGCAGAGCCTATGGTGAAACAAATGATACCTGAGCTGTTCCAAGCAATGCACTAGTTTCTCCGCCACCATTACACCTGAATGCAGCAGCCTAAAGACAGCTGACTGTAGTTAAAAGCACCTTCAGCCAATCATGAACTGCAGCCAGCTCCTCTTGTGTCCAACATACACCCTATCCATCCTACCATTTCTAACTTAAGAATTAAACTATGAAAACAAACAAAAAAAGCTAAATATGCGACTTACTACTGTTTGACAGAGGCTGATGGCTTCTTCCGACTCGAATAACATTATATTGAATATATTGTGTGTTCTTATCTAAGTGCTGGAATAATTTAACAACCTGTTTATGCACTTTAAAGAAATTTCAACTTCTTATGTGTATGTGCAGTACCTAATAGACTTACAGTAAGCCTCTATTCCCTATTTTAAGTTTATTAATACCAGAGATTGCTGGTTCTCATTTACATAAACTGAGATTAATTTGGAAGCCTCTCGCCACATCCCCCTTGTCCCTTCCCTTCCCTCCGTCTCTTGCCCATACCACCTGTATTAATACTGTACTTTTGTTCCAATGTGATCTTTGCACTCTCAATTGTGATTATTAGTTTTCCTCAGGGAATAAAAAATCATTTAGCATGATGTACTGTTTTTATGGTTTTTCAGTTGATTTTTGTTAATTATCTGTCAAAATATGACAAATGAACTCAGCACTTCTACAACCAAGTCAATTAGTGGTATGTTATAACAGCTAATTATGTGATGGCAGAATGCTGTGAGTTGAGAGCTCCAAAGTTATGATAGATAACACTTGGCATGATACTCTGAAGTAACGTTTTTTTCTCTGGTATGTTAACTTATTTTCCTATGAATCCAAGTATGCTTAATGTTTCATACATATTTTGTAATGTTTCTGGGCAGATATTCTGATGATGGGCAATGTCTGAAATGCATTACTAATTAGTCATCAAAAGTGGCTAAAACATATGCTGTTGTTTGGTTAACATTTTCTGGTGATTTACCCATAATTATTTAATCCTTGCACACTATTCCCTTTTGCATTTATTTTAAAAATGAAAGTAACTTCCTATACAGATATAATGGTACATTGTACATGGAAATTCGATCTTTATTTTTTTGTTTCATGGTCCTGCTAGTGTTTCAGCTTGTATTTATTTTTAATTGAATTATTATAATTTTTTTTCTTTTTTCAGTGTGTTCACTTGAATTATGAATAATTTAAAAGTACATAAAACATTAGTCGTATAACCTACTGAAATACTAAGAAGCACTTCCAGAATTTCTGTAAAATGGGTTAACACCATTATTCCAATCACTTTACAGAAAACTATCGAAACAATCATTTTTTTAACTCCTTCACTTTACAATTTATTACTGTATTCGGTGGGATGAATTTGTATAAGATACATTACTTCTGCTGGCAACCAAAACTTTTTTATTGAAAATTTTTGTACAATATTATGCAAGTGTTTATTTAGGCAAATAGTAATATTATTTAAATAAACTGAAAGTTAGTTGTTTCTGTACGCTGCAAGATTTTGAAATATTTTCCAATTAATTCACAAAATTTGCTTCGTTTATGCAATTTTCAAGTGCATCTTTACTTCAATGATACTTACTCTTTACTTTCACTTGCCTCTTTTTTTCCATCACTTTCATTTCTTTCTTTTACAAATGTCTGCCAAGTCATCAGGCATAACGTATCTAACCCATAACCAGTGTGGTGGGGTAATACAGATGCCAGGGAATCTTGTTTATTTTTAGATTGAATGCTTGTAAAATTGTAGTGCTGTAGGTCTGCATACTTCGCACTCTGAACTGTAAAACCAAGTGGTTGTGTTTAGAGCAGGTAAGTTTGGGGTCAGACTGACCCCACCATACTGCGTGTGGGATTTCTCTAGCGAATTGTTTCCTGTTCCTATAGATTGAAATGATGTTATATTCTCGTAAAGAAATGAAAATAAGTGATCAACTAGATGAATGGCTACAATCTATCCTTGACTAAGTACAGCTACACACACCGATTAAGCAGAACCTTTTGACCATCTACCTAATAACCGGTATGTCTATCTTCAGCACGGATAACAGTGACAATGCGTTTTTGCACGGAATCAACAAAGCCTTGATAACTCGCTGGAAGGAGTTGGCACCACATCTGTGCACACAAGTCACCTAATTCTTGTAAATTCTGGGGGGTGAGCTCTGATGCCACATTCAAGTTCAATCACATGCCAGTCTGTGTGATGGGCAAAATCAAGTATGTCTGTATGATCACCCTGTGTGAACGAGTTCTTAAATGCAAAATTTAGGACTTCTGCCTTCCTTTTGCCCTCTTCTACAGAAAGTAACCAGCTACAACGCCGAGTTGGGCCTTTATCTGGATTATATAGCAGCCATGACAGTAATTCAGTTAGGTGAAGAGGAAGAAGAAAATGAAAATGAGGTAGAAAATGTAGAGGTGTTGGAAGAGGTCATATTTTGATGTAGCACTTACCAGGCATTGGTCCTGCATAGGTCTCCAAAATTCTTGTTCTGAATGCAGCATCTGGTCATTCCATGTAATGGGTAATGTTTTCAGAGAAATTCTTAGGGCAATGAATGATTTTTTCTTCTTTTTGTGAATCCATCAGAGGTGGGATATAGGACTGCAGCTGGCTCCAAATTCTTGGGAAAAACCTTGTATCAAACAGCTGTTTTACTTTTTATAAATCCTTTACTATATGCAACTAGTTTCAGCATCCCATTAATCTTAAGGCTATACATAAACCACCAGATAAATATATCACATAGTTGGTCTGCATTATGCAGGTGCCACCAGTTTTCTTACTAGATTCCACGGACTTCTTCAGACTGATGTGGACACCTCAGTCATAAGACAACTAGTTATATTTCTACAATTTTATGCATGGTATCCATTCTTTCAGACATCTGAAAGAACAGTCACCATGCATACAATTGTATCTATACATAGCCTAGCTTGGCATTGGGGAACTTTCTTCAGTTCAGATGCACTCATACACTCAGAGCCATCTGCAGGAATATCTCATGGATACGGTGAGTGAGATGGACTGCTGTAGTGAGTGAGGGTACTACTGCAGTAGTAGTGACATATGAAATTTTGGGTAAGATGGGAGACTTGCTCAGGTAATCCACATAGTCGTGATGGGCACTGTGTCTGGGTAGTGAAGTAGTCAGTGCAACTGCCTTGAGAGCAGGAGAGACTGGTTCAAATCCCGACCCAGTAAAAATTTTCTTGTGTCACCATTGATATAGGTCAACACAGCAAGAAAGCATTTAATAAAATTATCATAATACTCTTATGTCAGAGGCATCCACATGGAACTGAAGGAGACATTCACAGAATCTAATAAAAAAACTGGTTGGACCTGCACAATGCAGATCAACTATGTAGACATGTTTATCTGGTGGCTTGCATACAGCCTTAAGATGTCTGCCATTGGGTCACCAAAACTACATGCATGTAATAATGGATTGATCGTAGAAAAACAGCTGTTTGATACAAGGTTTTTCACAAGAACAAATGAAAAAATTCTGAAAAACCAGACTATTTCTCCAACAGAAAATACCTGATTGGTGATATGTGTCATGCAATTTAAGGCATCTTGAGATTAAAATTCTGAAAAACCAGACTATTTCTCCAACAGAAAATACCTGATTGGTGATATGTGTCATGCAATTTAAGGCATCTTGAGATTGTTATCCTATTCAGCTTTCTTGAAGTAAATGTATTTACAATGATGTCTACACAAGTTTATCTTGTTGTCCATCTTTTCTATAACCTTTGCAAGCTTTATAATAAAATTTATATGAAAAGTTTTCTGTACATGTTTACTTATCCTGTAACTAAAGCTAATTGATGCATAACATAGTGCTATTGTGATGGGTTTACTCATATGTTAATTCAACTGACAGGTTTGGTTCATAAGGTTTCAAGAAAATATAACATTTCCATATATTATGCACATGTCAGAACCATTTCAATGTAAACATTTAAATTATGGTGAGGAGTATGTGATTCTTAACATGCTTCACAAGTTTGATTTTAATTGCTTTAACCAAAGAAAACCAGTTTCAACCTCTTGCACAGCCCACTTTTGTATATTATCCCTTAAATGTCACAAAGTTGCCAGCAGCCGTCACAGACGGCTCTGCTGTGGCTGGTGTTGGCCTCACAGCACTTACCATGTTAAGTAATTACCAGGCATTAACTGAATTATTGGGCAAAAACATTCCATTAAAGGAAAATTCCTCAGACAGACATTAGAATTTTAGCTGCACTTTTTAAACAAGACTTCTAGATGCATATACTTCATGCTCAAGGTCCCGAAAAACTGTTAACACATCGACTGCAGTATTGTCACTAAAAGCCACACACCTGATGCCATATGCCTGGTGACTAAACATCCATCACCAAGCATGTCGTAACTGGCATGTTAAATATAGAAAAGTTGACCAAGAAAGTCAGCAAAATAGATTCTCGGGGACTGTTTTAATATAAAAAATAACTGGAACTGAATAAAAAATTTTAAGCTTGTCCAAGCAAATTTTGCTTTTCGACTTCATTAAGTTGTCAACTGGAAAACATTCTTACTGTAGGATTCTGGTGAATACTCATACTTTACCTGTGAAAAATAGCAAAACCATTTGAAATGACTATGTACGTAGTCCAATTCATGTTATAGTTTAGTAGATATTTCAGTTACATTTTGTTAACTATATGCAATAGGATAAAAGAGTCAAAACAAACACACAAACAGTGACATTTTCTTTATTAAGTACACTTGGATTTCCACATCACCCTGGCGAGTTTCCCCAGTAGGCCTATAAACCATGATACACAAACATGCACACACAACTGTAGGACAGATAAATTTAATTCTTAAAGTTTGTGTGATCAAAGCCAATATGTACACTCAACACTTCACTGTCAGGTTGCACCAAAGCACCAGCAACAATCGCCTTTTCAGCCAGGGTTGATTTACCAAAGACACTTTTTGGACTGAAGTTTTGTTTCTTAGATGTTCGTTGAACTGGCACCTTCTCATTGCTGGCACAGTGTTGACCTTCTTTCTTGGAGCGAGAGTTAACAAGAGACAGCAATTTCTTCCCACAGCTTCAGAATTTGCTCACTATCTCCCGGTATGTCTAAATTGTTCCTTTTGCTAAGAGAAATCTGTTACACATGAAACTGGATTCCAATCTGGGTTCCATGCGTTGGGCGATACGGGAGGGGGGGGGGGGGGGGGGAAGAAAAACAATGATTGTGACTTTAATGTCTTCTAAGGCTAGGCCGTTAATACAAATAATCCTTTCAAGTGAACTGAAAGACACTTTGCAGTACAACATTGCACCAGATTACTGAATGCACAAAGAACGAAATTCCATACTTTTACCAGAAACATTCCTACTATTGAATAGTAAAAACTTATTATTATGCGGTGTTTCTTACCGTCCATTGACTGGAATACAATCTTTTCATCCGCAGTTCGAACCATGTGCTTTCTCCACATGTGCTCACAAACTAGCCAATGTATTGAAGGAATATCTGCAATCGTCTTGTGGGCACTTAATCTTATCTGCTGTATTTGGCTCTACATCATGCATTTTCCTGATGTGCGGGTATAAAGTTTTACGAAGCTGAAATGCTATATCGCACATAAAACACGTGTTGGAATCTCTCATTATAAACATAGGCCTAGAACACACAACAGAGAAGTACTATAACGAGTTAGCCACACAATGTATCGACAGATGAATGGCCTCGTTTAAAGAACAGCGCGTTTCAGAAAGTAGCAATGATCTGGATTGGCTGATGTGGGAGACGACGTCATGGCATGACGTGGCCAATCAGCAAAGCCAATTCATCGGCGTCCCCTAGACGCAAGTACAGTGGTGCACTGGTGCAGGAAGACGAGCTAATGTCTGTGCCGGCAACTCACTCTAGCTAAGCTATTGCTAGAGGCCGGATTATATGCATCATAAAAACCTTAAAATATGCATGAAAAGTGTCGAAATATGCAAGATCAAATAAAAAAAACATGGTAGCTACTGCGTGCATTATATCTCAAAGTCGAACCTGTACATATCAGTTACGAGGAAGAGCGCCAGCCACACGAAAAATCGGTACATTTAGAACGCTGATATTTCCTTAATGCTTTCTGGTAGAAGTTAGGGAGGGAGGTGAATAGTGGCGGGGGACATAAAATGTAATATATAATGAAAACCGATCAATAAATTGCTGCTTAAATAATTAAAATGGAAATTTTGAAAGAAATTGGAAGGTACACATATCCTGAGTGAACTTTAACTGCCACTAATATCAACAGACCTTCAATATTCAATACATTTAAGATCAACATTCACCATTTAAATTTACGTACTTCTTGTTATCGCCATTGTGCATAGAGCTGGTTATGACAACAATGGTTCCAGATCGCCCCTCCTCTGCTCACGCAAATTATTCTCGTCTGCTTCGACCCTCTTAATATAATTCGTCTCCCATATAACATTCAGCACACTTCTTTAATGTTCAATTAGAATACGTAATTCTGAACAATATTAGTGTGGCGGAACTCTTAATACGTCCGCCCGCTACACACAAACAGATGAATATAAAGAAATTAAAAAATTCAAGAGCATATCTCTACTCGTTTTGTTTTATATATAAAGAAAAGAGCGAGGGAGGAAAGAAAAGAAAAAATAATATGATACATTACAGAGCCTTTCTGGGATGATTTTCTAAAAATTTGCGAAATGGGGTTTGCATACCGTGTTTCAGGAATTGTTCCCGAAATCATTACAAAAGAGGAACCGGAACAGGCAGAGTCATTGCTCATACGCCCGCGGCCCCGGTTAATCTCCGCTGTCATTCCGTACGCATTGGCAATAGTTAAATTAAACTACGGAAGCTTTTAGCCGCACATCCATTGTTTCAGTTTACCTTTCTATTTGGTTATACACAGGTGAACGTGTCTACGACGTGTAATGTGATGTGCGCCATGCCGCCCGAAAAAAGAAATATTTCGTGGATAGGCAGCCATCCAGGAACATTTACATATGCCGGAATTACTTTATACTGCCGAGTTCGAGAGAAAAAAGTTTCGTGCAAAAAAAAGGACCACGGTAACAATGACCTCGCAGAAAACTTAAGTATTAAGCACAGCTTTAACAAAGGAACAAAAATGGCAGGTGAGGACTGGGCTTGTTTCCGCAAAAGGTACCCAACCTAAAGCCTAAGGCAGCCTTCTGCAACAAACCTTAGCCGAATTATGGCTTTTAATAAATCTGAAGTTGATTTATTCTTTTCAAACTTGGATAAAGTATATAAAAAACATCAATTTAAGGCAACAAGAGTATTTAATATGGATGAAACTGAGATATCAACAGTTCCAAAGACAGGAAAGGTTTTAGCCCCTAAAGGCCAACATCAGGTAGGCTCTGCGACGAGTTGGGAATGAGGGAAGAATATTACGGTGGTCTGCGCCGTAAGTGCTTCTGGGATTTACATCCCACCCATGTTCATCTATCCGTGGAAGCGGATGTTATAACACTACGCTCGAGGGCACGATACTCTTTAAAGCCTGTACTATGGTAAGTTGATGGGCTTCACCTTATAAGAAAGGATTTTGGTATATATGTTGACCGCGTGTACCTGAATGGAGGCAAAATCAGACTTACACCCACTCAATAACAACAATGATACGTCAAGCAAGTCTGAAGTGCAACTACACGTTAGGACAGACAAGAAACAACACAGCAGATGCTACCAATTGTTAATAATACGGTCGCCAGCCTAATTAGGCATTAACTGAGTTTCTTCCCTGTACAAGTGGATGTACGTTCAAGCATAACAACACGTAGTAACACTGCATTATATGGTAAATTTTAGAACCAGAAAATCTACTGAACTAATAATATCACTTTCTGTACTAATATGGACAAGCCATAAATACACAACAATACACTATAATGTTTACTACAAAATTCGTACTGTCTATTGATCTGATTAAAATCGGACATAGGTTACCCTAGAAATAGCACTTTCGAAACACACATACAATGTCAATTTTAAAAAAGGTAAAACACTAATAGATTTTGGTTTTATATTGACTTTAACCTTGCTGGTCAAATCAGTTCAGTACACTTCAGAATTCAAATAAATAGAAAAGGGGGGGGGGGACCCTGAAACTGTTATGACCACTGTATTGAAAATTTTGATTATTGAAGTCATTAAGCACTCAAGATTTCCAATATATGAGTTACTACTCTTTTTAGCTTATTTCCTGCTCATTTAACTACCATTATTTTTGTCTCAAATTAATTAAACTTCATTACTAAACCAATTTCAACATTATCTTCCAACTTTGTCAGACCTATATTATTTACCTATATATTCATTAACAACAAAGTTCTTTAAACATCATTCTAACATAGATAGGTCGGCAGGTAATTATTATTAACATAAATTTTAAATCTTCATTTCGGGACACTCGGATTGCACAACATGTGGAAAGGACCCTGTCTAGGTTAGTTGTGAGGATAATTAACTGATAGGACAGTTATCGGCAGCACGCGTACTTTGCGTGGCGCTATTTACTCTCTCCTCTTCAAATTTGGGCCACGTCACCTTATCGACGTCCCTACTATTTCCTTTTCCACTAATTAACTTCCTTGCCTCATACTCCTTCTTAAAATCCTCCCACTCACATTGCTTAAGGCCTTTGTACAGATTGTCAATCTGCACACGCCAATCAGTTACTTCTGCTAATTCATTCTCGCCATTTACTTTTTTGCTAACACTGCTAACCGCACCTCTCTGTGTATCCACTGTTTCATCTACTATTTCCTTCGCCCCGGAATTACCACTCGTAATGTATTCACCAGTTCTTACGGCAATGTTCGTACCTAATGCTGCTGCATTGCTAGCGGCTTCTCTCTGAACAGCTGTTCTGCTAGGCTGGGCCGTTGCCCTCTGATGCTCCACTCGCCTGTTAACATGTAGCACTCTGCGCAGCGAAGATGAGTCATCTGTGTGCGCACCTGACGCTTGTTCCGCAACGACACGTTGTGTCATTCCACGCCTGTCTCTAACCTGTCTCATAATTTTACTTTCAGTCCGATAACATTTCTTAAATCGGGGCCAGTATGTACTGTCCGCTTCCGTTTGGCCCGCAACGTTCGCGGAAATCAGTTTCCCGCGTCGTTATTATTTTGCGCGGTATGCCCTCTACCGCGACCTAGATAACTTCCTCTTCCTCTGCCTCTACCTCTCTGTATCATATTGACGCGAAACCCATCGCTGTCATTTCTCTCGTCATTATTACGATTATTTCTGTTACCAAAATTGGTAACGCGCCAGTGGTCTTCGTCTTCGACCCTTTCGAGAAATGCTTGGAAGCTGCGATGATTGCTTCCCACGTATCTCTTTGAATCTTCTGGACGCTTTTTATATAGCTCCCAGATGATTTCTGAATCGGCTCTTCTTCCTCTTAAATGTGTCAATTTTCGGTACCAATATTCGCAGAAATCTTTCAAAGAATTCCTGCCCCTGTTATCATGAAGTTTTGGCATGATAAACTCGCGCCACAAATGATCCTGTTTTTGTTCGGACCAATATTCTTCCGTAAATTTTTGCTTAAATTCTTCGAACGTCATTCGTTCGGTATTCAAATGAATTCCCCAGCGCTTAGCGTCACCTGCTAAGGTGCTAATTACTACGTTTATCTTTTCCTGACCAGACAAGTGTTCAGGAAACATTCTCTCGCAATTTTTGATGAAATCTAACGGATGCCACCCGTTATGTTTCTTGGCGGGATCGAAGCATTCCTCACCTTCTAACAGCTTCGTAAGTGGTGTGCCATTACAGACAACACCAGGTCTATCTTTAATTTTACTCTGAAGATCGAAAATTTTGCCTTGAATTTTCGAAGTATTTTGTTCACATTTTTGTACACATCCGGTAACTTTCTCACCTAAATCTCTTTCAGTGTCTGAAACTGCCTTTTTCAACTGTGAGATTCCGTGTTGACATTCGTTTACGATCTCAGTTTTAAGACCGAAAACTTTTTCGTCTACTTTTGTTTCAACTAGAGGCTCTACTTTCTCTTGGATGTTGAGAATTTCAACACCAAACCTACTGTTAATGTTGTCAATTTCCCCCTGCATAGTATCCATATTTTTATTAATTGTTTCAATTTCAAACTTCATAGTATTTACTACAGAGCTTAAACTACCCACTTTTTGTTCTACCTGTTCTATTTGTTTACTAATTTTAATTCCTTGCTCTTCGACCTGTGCTTTAACCTGACCAACTTGTGTTTTAAGCTGCTTGTCAACGTGTGTTTTAAGCTGATTACTTTGTGTTTTAAGCTGCTCATCAACGTGTGTTTTAAGCTGACTAACCTGATTACTGACTTGTTTCTGAAGCTGATCATTCTGCGTTTTGAGCTGCTCACTCTGTCCTGCAATTTGTTTGGTTAATTGTTCAAATAAATCGTTCATGCTTAAAATTTTCACACTGTTTTGTTCTACGGAATCGGTGTGTTCCGATCCTACCTCAAAATTTTCTTTCGATTCTTTCTTTATCTGTGGAGAATCAAACATGTCAGTGGATTCGTTCACGTACCCACTATCATCTACAAAGTCATCCTCTACTTCTTGTTTTATCCCGTGCTGTGTTCGAGGCAATCTCGACATTTCAATCTGTTCGTTAACATGTTCGTGATATTGTATATACGCCAATTGTCTTCCGCTAATGCCATCTGTTATCTGGCCGTGTAAACTCCTGCTATTGCCATGCGCATTCTCCATTACGCTCGGCACATCTACTGTTTCTACGTTCTTGTCCATACTGAATGCAAATTACACCTCTCCACTGTACTTGACGTTCACTGCTATTTACTTTACTGAATATTATTACAACTACACGTTAGGACAGACAAGAAACAACACAGCAGATGCTACCAATTGTTAATAATACGGTCGCCAGCCTAATTAGGCATTAACTGAGTTACTTCCCTGTACAAGTGGATGTACGTTCAAGCATAACAACACGTAGTAACACTGCATTATATGGTAAATTTTAGAACCAGAAAATCTACTGTACTAATAATATCACTTTCTGTGCTAATATGGACAAGACATAAATACACAACAATACACTACAATGTTTACTACAAACTTCATACTGTCTATTGATCTGATTAAAATCGGGCATAGGTTACCCTAGAAATAGCACTTTCGAAACACACATACAATGTCAATTTTAAAAAAGGTAAAACACTAATAGATTTTGGTTTTATATTGACTTTAACCTTGCTGGTCAAATCAGTTCAGTACACTTCAGAATTCAAATAAATAGAAAAGGGGGGGGGGGGGACCCTGAAACTGTTATGACCACTGTATTGAAAATTTTGATTATTGAAGTCATTAAGCACTCAAGATTTCCAATATGAGTTACTACTCTTTTTAGCTTATTTCCTGCTCATTTAACTACCATTATTTTTGTCTCAAATTAATTAAACTTCATTACTAAACTAATTTCAACATTATCTTCCAACTTTGTCAGACCTATATTATTTACCTATATATTCATTAACAACAAAGTTCTTTAAACATCATTCTAACATAGATAGGTCGGCAGGTAATTATTATTAACATAAATTTTAAATCTTCATTTCGGGACACTCGGATTGCACAACATGTGGAAAGGACCCTGTCTAGGTTAGTTGTGAGGATAATTAACTGATAGGACAGTTCTGGTAAAATTTAAGTTGTTATTGAACAGTATGGAACAAAAGTAACACTGGTCCACACGAATACAGTACTAAAAGTTTCAACGTGTTGGTATCGATGTGGCGGTTGGCGGGCGGCGAGATGGCGAGGCACAGAGCACACATACAATCACAGCAATGGCTCTTGATGTATCGGCACTTTGCTTCTTCTTAGCGTCGCAATACTTTTCCATTTAGTGCCTATGGAATATTGCCATGCTGTATAGGCGTCGGAAACGGCACATCCGAGGCTCAACGAAATCACGTTTTCCAGGAGAGCCTCCTCGATCCAGAACGTGTTTCTCAGACCGATGCCCAACTCCGACTACTACTACTGCTGAGCCCGTTATGCCGTGCAGCGCCCGTGTGCATTTTCCCGCGCTTGCCTGCCATCCACCTTTTACCGCTCCCCTACAGACAGGGTATTCACCCGAGGTTTTGCATTCTACATATCCTAATACATTGCCTACGTATGGACCAGGCGCACAATTACAACTTTAACATCTTACAACAGTTTCAACAATTCTTACATTTCAATTTTGTTATAATATTGCTTGCAATTTGACATAAACATTAATATTCACATCGAAAATTGTTTACAGTTTCTTTAACACAATGACATGAAAAGAAAAAGAAATGAAATAAGAACATCGATTACACTAATTTATCTAAAATCAGAAGAAAAAATTATTATATGTACAATAGTATAGCGTTGGTGTTGTTACAATGTTCCTCAGTTGGAAAAAGTGGGGCAAGCTGAAGCCATGTTCACATAACGGATGATCAAACGAAGATCTTTTCAATGATTGGCTTAAACACTTCAAAGAGAACGCCAAACCAACCAAGGAAGACCCAGTGTTATTAATTATGGAAAACCAAGCAAGTCACAGCTCTCTAGATAGCTATGAATTTTGTAGGGCTAATTATATTCACGAGGTTTCTATACTACCACATACGTCACACAAGTGGCAGCCTTTAGATTTGGATTTTTACAGTCCTCTCAAGAACGCATTCAACATTCAGTGTGACAGGTTCTTAAGGGCTAATTGCTTCGAGAAGATATCATTTTATGATATTGCTTCGATCTTCAATGAAGCTTGCATGAATGTCGCAACCATGGAGAAGGTTGTATCAGGATTTGGTGCAGCAGGGATCTTCCTGTACAAACCAGAAAAGTTCAGTGATTTGGATTTTATCTCTGAGAACAGAATCCAAACTCCGGTCATCATTGACCCAGAAAATGTTGACAAACCAACGATTGGCGATGGTGTTCATGATGGGAATAATGCAGTCACTGAGGAGCCTGCAAACACAAATCAGGCAAGGGCTGAAAATTCACAGCATTCCTGGAGAACCACCAACTTGAATTTGACTAGACCTTATGCTAATCCAGTAGCTTGCTCCTCAAGGTCGGATCCTGGACAACACCTTCTCCAAAAACCTCTCAAGATACAACTCAATTCAGAGAAGCCTTAGAAGCTTTATTGCCTATACAACAACAGTAACAACAACCTCACGATGGTGTCAAACAAAAAAAGTTCACAGGAAGCAACATTCCATTATTATGATGTCCACACAGATGAAAACTGTATTGGACGGAGCTCAGAGGAAAAAGAGTCATTAAAGATATGAAAGCTAAGTGTAGGTTAGAAAAGGTAATTGAAGACCCAAAGATTGTTCCCAAAAGTTAAACTTAAGCTTTTGAAGAAGTCAGGTCAAGTTGAGGGTAAACCCAAAATAAAATCAAGCACTACCAAATGCAAGGCCACATCCAAAGCAAAAAAAAAGAAAAGAAAATGTGCAGCAGACAGATTTCTTTTGAAGAAACATCTTCTGAAAAAGAAATAGATGAGTCAACATTATGCGATGACAATGAAATGGGCGACAGAATAGATTTATTTTCCAAAGACAGTGAAATGTGTTTAGTCTGTGGGGAATATTGCAGTAAAACTGAACTGTGGTATTGGTGTGTATTTTGTGGGAAGTGGGCACACACAGACTGTAGCGGCTATGGTTCTCCTGAAAACTACATTTGTGACTTTTGCTATAGTCATGACTACTATTATAAGTATCATATATAACTTTGTAACAATATACATTTTATTGATATACATTCATGTATATTTGTTTTATGTGATCATTCCACTTCAGATCGCTCCGGATAGTAACTCCTAAGTATTTTACGGTCGTTACCGCTTCCAATGATTTACCACCTATGGCATAATCGTACTGGAATGGATTTCTGCCCCTATGTATGCGCATTATATTACATTTATCTACGTTTAGGGAAAGCTGCCAGCTGTCGCACCATGCATTAATCCTCTGCAGGTCCTCCTGGAGTACGTACGAGTCTTCTGATGTTGCTACTTTCTTGTAGACAACCGTGTCATCTGCAAATAGCCTCACGGAGCTACCGATGTTGTCAACTAAGTCATTTATGTATATTGTAAACAATAAAGGTCCTATCACGCTTCCCTGCGGTACTCCCGAAATTACCTCTACATCTGCAGATTTTGAACCGTTAAGAATGACATGTTGTGTTCTTTCTTCTAGGAAATCCTGAATCCAATCACAAACCTGGTCCGATATTCCGTAAGCTCGTATTTTTTTTCACTAAACGTAAGTGCGGAACCGTATCAAATGCCTTCCTGAAGTCCAGGAATACGGCATCAATCTGCTCGCCAGTGTCTACGGCACTGTGAATTTCTTGGGCAAATAGGGCGAGCTGAGTTTCACATGATCTCTGTTTGCGGAATCCATGTTGGTTATGATGAAGGAGATTTGTATTATCTAAGAACGTCATAATACGAGAACACAAAACATGTTCCATTATTCTACAACAGATTGACGTAAGCGAAATAGGCCTATAATTATTCGCATCTGATTTATGACCCTTCTTGAAAATGGGAACGACCTGCGCTTTCTTCCAGTCGCTAGGTACTTTACGTTCTTCCAGCGATCTACGATAAATTGCTGATAGAAAGGGGGCAAGTTCTTTAGCATAATCACTGTAGAATCTTAAGGGTATCTCGTCTGGTCCGGATGCTTTTCCGCTACTAAGTGATAGCAGTTGTTTTTCAATTCCGATATCGTTTATTTCAATATTTTCCATTTTGGCGTCCGTGCGACGGCTGAAGTCAGGGACCGTGTTACGATTTTCCGCAGTGAAACAGTTTCGGAACACTGAATTCAGTATTTCTGCCTTTCTTCGGTCGTCCTCTGTTTCGGTTCCATCGTGGTCAACGAGTGACTGAATAGGGGATTTAGATCCGCTTACCGATTTTACATATGACCAAAACTTTTTAGGGTTCTTGTTTAGATTGTTTGCCAATGTTTTATGTTCGAATTCGTTGAATGCTTCTCTCATTGCTCTCTTTACGCTCTTTTTCGCTTCGTTCAGCTTTTCCTTATCAGCTATGATTCGACTACTCTTAAACCTATGATGAAGCTTTCTTTGTTTCCGTAGTACCTTTCGTACATGATTGTTATACCACGGTGGATCTTTCCCCTCGCTTTGGACCTTAGTCGGTACGAACTTATCTAAGGCGTACTGGACGATGTTTCTGAATTTCTTCCATTTTTGTTCCACATCCTCTTCCTCAGAAATGAACGTTTGATGGTGGTCACTCAGATATTCTGCGATTTGTACCCTATCACTCTTGTTAAGCAAATATATTTTCCTTCCTTTCTTGGCATTTCTTATTACACTTGTAGTCATTGATGCAACCACTGACTTATGATCACTGATACCCTCTTCTACATTCACGGAGTCGAAAAGTTCCGGTCTATTTGTTGCTATGAGGTCTAAAACGTTAGCTTCACGAGTTGGTTCTCTAACTATCTGCTCGAAGTAATTCTCGGACAAGGCAGTCAGGATAATGTCACAAGAGTCTCTGTCCCTGGCTCCAGTTCTGATTGTGTGACTATCCCATTCTATACCTGGTAGATTGAAGTCTCCCCCTATTACAATAGTATGATCACGAAACTTCTTCACGACGTTCTGCAGGTTCTCTCTGAGGCGCTCAACTACTACGGTTGCTGATGCAGGTGGTCTATAGAAGCATCCGACTATCATATCTGACCCACCTTTGATACTTAACTTAACCCAGATTATTTCACATTCGCATTCGCTAATAACTTCACTGGATATTATTGAATTCTTTACTGCTATAAATACTCCTCCACCATTGGCGTTTATCCTATCCTTGCGGTATATATTCCATTCTGTGTCTAGGATTTCGTTACTGTTCACTTCCGGTTTTAACCAACTTTCCGTTCCTAATACTATATGCGCACTATTTCCTTCAATAAGAGATACTAATTCAGGAACCTTGCCCTGGATACTCCTGCAGTTTACCAATATTACGTTAACGTTTCCTGTTTTTGGTCTCTGAGGACGGACATTCTTTATCAACGATGATAATGTCCTCTCTGGTAAGCCGTCAGGTATTTTATCGTTTCGCCCAAGGGGGGGTCCCTCTAACCTAAAAAACCCCCGTGTGCACGCCACACGTACTCTGCTACCCTAGTAGCTGCTTCCGGTGTGTAGTGCACGCCTGACCTGTCTAGGGGGGCCCTACAGTTCTCCACCCAATAACGGAGGTCGATGAATTTGCAACCATTATAGTCGCAGAGTCGTCTGAGCCTCTGGTTTAGACCCTCCACACGGCTCCAAACCAGAGGACCGCGATCGACTCTGGGCACTATGCTGCAGATATTACCGCAGGGAAGCGTGATAGGACCTTTATTGTTTACAATATACATAAATGACTTAGTTGACAACATCGGTAGCTCCGTGAGGCTATTTGCAGATGACACGGTTGTCTACAAGAAAGTAGCAACATCAGAAGACTCGTACGTACTCCAGGAGGACCTGCAGAGGATTAATGCATGGTGCGACAGCTGGCAGCTTTCCCTAAACGTAGATAAATGTAATATAATGCGCATACATAGGGGCAGAAATCCATTCCAGTACGATTATGCCATAGGTGGTAAATCATTGGAAGCGGTAACGACCGTAAAATACTTAGGAGTTACTATCCGGAGCGATCTGAAGTGGAATGATCACATAAAACAAATAGTGGGAAAAGCAGGCGCCAGGTTGAGATTCATAGGAAGAATTCTAAGAAAATGTGACTCATCGACGAAAGAAGTAGCTTACAAAACGCTTGTTCGTCCGATTCTTGAGTATTGCTCATCAGTATGGGACCCTTACCAGGTTGGATTAATAGAAGAGATAGACATGATCCAGCGAAAAGCAGCGCGATTCGTCATGGGGACATTTAGTCAGCGCGAGAGCGTTACGGAGATGCTGAACAAGCTCCAGTGGCGGACACTTCAAGAAAGGCGTTACGCAATACGGAGAGGTTTATTATCGAAATTACGAGAGAGCACATTCCGGGAAGAGATGGGCAACATATTACTACCGCCCACATATATCTCGCGTAATGATCACAACGAAAAGATCCGAGAAATTAGAGCAAATACGGAGACTTACAAGCAGTCGTTCTTTCCACGCACAATTCGTGAATGGAACAGGGAAGGGGGGATCAGATAGTGGTACAATAAGTACCCTCCGCCACACACCGTAAGGTGGCTCGCGGAGTATAGATGTAGATGTAGATGTAGATGTTATTATTTCTCACTAATGTCCGCATTACCCCAAAGTGGTGTCGATAATGCCCCGGCGACCAGGGTAATACTGATATCCAGTAGACATTGCTATATATGCATTTTTCACTTTATAAATGTAATTAGTTTAACAAAACTATATTTTTATTAAAAGCAGAAAGCCCCAATTAAACTTTAAGTACCTCAATAAAAAACGTAACTACACCAGCAAAAATTTAAAAATTAAAAATGTCTTAAGGGGTCGGCATTGCCCCAGTTTACCCTATATAAGTCTTGCATTGTTCCGAAAAAAATCTGTACTTCCACGCAACTGCTAACAGCATCATTTATCACTAAATTCAAATTACGACTGGCGGAGTGCACCTACTCTGCATATGGCCAAATATTTCTAATCTGTGTTTGTGCACCATTATAAACATAGATCATCACACTCCATCTTAATCTTGTCCCACACACTTTTTTAAATCAATATTCTTGTCAATAAATAATAATTTAGTCACATGCTTGACTGCTGCGCCATGTCTGATGACTGTATAAAAGCCTAGAAATAATTATTATAGTTCTGTGTCGATTAATTGTCCATTAACTGAGCTTGGTATTACTTTGTATCTCACAACAATTCCTTGCCAGTCTACCTTAGACATATCCTGTGTAGTGTCCATTACGATGGCGAAAAACGGTGATGCTCTAATTTGTTCTAGCAGCTCATTTATAAGCACTCAATAATTGCATTTTGAATTGTTGGGCTCAGATACAAAAAGGGGTGGCTTTAAAAAGGTTTTTGAACAAGGGCGGTGGCAAGCGCGAGGGGGTTATGGGGGCTATAGCCCCCCCCCCTTAAGGGAGTACCATTTTACTGGATAAAATGACTTCAGAAATCAGCGAACATAATACTTCAACAGATTCAATCATTTTTTTAATAATTATGTAGCAATATGGGTTGCATGTATTTCAAATACATTTTAACAAAAGAATAAGAGCGGCAAACAGCTTACTATCTAAACCAATAAATATCATTTAACTTAAAACAGGCGTCTTATTATTTATTAATATACACTGGATGCATATTAATGTACCACTTACAATAATCATGAAAGCTAAATATGCCAGGTATGCCTACCAACACTTAAATTGCTAACCCCAGTCAAGAACTTCAAAATCGCCGGCGATCTGGGTCAAATCGTATTAATTTCATCTACATCTACATCTACATTTATACTCCGCAAGCCACCCAACGGTGTGTGGCGGAGGGCACTTTACGTGCCACTGTCATTACCTCCCTTTCCTGTTCCAGTCGCGTATGGTTCGCGGGAAGAACGACTGTCTGAAAGCCTCCGTGCGCGCTCTAATCTCTCTAATTTTACATTCGTGATCTCCTCAGGAGGTATATGTAGGGGGAAGCAATATATTCGATACCTCATCCAGAAACGCACCCTCTAGAAACCTGGCGAGCAAGCTACACCGCGATGCAGAGCGCCTCTCTTGCAGAGTCTGCCACTTGAGTTTATTAAACATCTCCGTAGCGCTATCACGGTTACCAAATAACCCTGTGATGAAACGCGCCGCTCTTCTTTGGATCTTCTCTATCTCCTCCGTCAAACCGTTCTGGTACGGATCCCACACTGATGAGCAATACTCAAGTATAGGTCGAACGAGTGTTTTGTAAGCCACCTCCTTTGTTGATGGACTACATTTTCTAAGCACTCTCCTAATGAATCTCAACCTGGTACCCGCCTTATCAACAATTAATTTTATATGATCATTCCACCTCAAATCGTTCCGCACGCATACTCCCAGATATTTTACAGAAGTAACTGCTACCAGTGTTTGTTCCGCTATCATATAATCATACAATAAGGGATCCTTCTTTCTATGTATTCGCAATACATTACATTTGTCTATGTTAAGGGACAGTTGCCACTCCCTGCACCAAGTGCCTATCCGCTGCAGATCTTCCTGCATTTCGCTACAATTTTCTAATGCTGCAACTTCTCTGTATACTACAGCATCATCCGCGAAAAGCCGCATGGGACTTCCGACACTACCTACTAGCTCATTTATATATATTGTGAAAAGCAATAGTCCCATAACACTCCCCTGTGGCACGCCAGAGGTTACTTTAACGTCTGTAGACGTCTCTCCATTGATAACAACATGCTGTGTTCTGTTTGCTAAAAACTCTTCAATCCAGCCACACAGCTGGTCTGATATTCCGGAGGCTCTTACTTTGTTTATCAGGCGACAGTGCGGAACTGTATCGAACGCCTTCCGGAAGTCAAGAAAAATAGCATCTACCTGGGAGCCTGTATCTAATATTTTCTGGGTCCCATGAACAAATAAAGCGAGTTGGGTCTCACACGATCGCTGTTTCCGGAATCCATGTTGATTCCTACATAGTAGATTCTGGGTTTCCAAAAACGACAAGATACTCGAACAAAAAACATGTTCTAAAATTCTACAACAGATCGACGTCAGAGATATAGGTCTATAGTTTTGCGCATCTGCTCGACGACCCTTCTTGAAGACTGGGACAACCTGTGTTCTTTTCCAATCATTTGGAACCCTCCGTTACTCTAGAGACTTGCGGTACACGGCTGTTAGAAGGGGGGCAAGTTCTTTCGCGTACTCTGTGTAGAATCGAATTGGTATCCCGTCAGGTCCAGTGGACTTTCCCCTATTGAGTGATTCCAGTTGCTTTTCTATTCCTGGGACACTTATTCCGATGTCAGCCATTTTTTCGTTTGTGCGAGGATTTAGAGAAGGAACTGCAGTGCGGTCTTCCTCTGTGAAACAGCTTTGGAAAAAGGTGTTTAGTATTTCAGCTTTACGCGTGTCATCCTCTGTTTCAATGCCATCATCATCCCGGAGTGTCTTGATATGCTGTTTCGAGCCACTTACTGATTTAACGTAAGACCAGAACTTCCTAGGATTTTCTGTCAAGTTGGTACATAGAATTTTACTTTCGAATTCACTGAACGCTTCACGCATTGCCCTCCTTACGCTAACTTTGACATCGTTTAGCTTCTGTTTGTCTGAGAGGTTTTGGCTGCGTTTAAACTTGGAGTGAAGCTCTCTTTGCTTTCGCAGTAGTTTCCTAACTTTGTTGTTGTACCACGGTGGGTTTTTCCCGTCCCTCACAGTTTTACTCGGCACGTACCTGTCTAAAACGCATTTTACGATTGCCTTGAGCTTTTTCCATAAACACTCAACATTGTCAGTGTCGGAACAGAAATTTTCGTTTTGATCTGTTAGGTAGTCGGAAATCTGTCTTCTATTACTCTTGCTAAACAGATAAACCTTCCTCCCTTTTTTTATATTCATATTAACTTCCATATTCAGGGATGCTGCAACGGCCTTATGATCACTGATTCCCTGTTCTGCACTTAAAGAGTCGAAAAGTTCGGGTCTGTTTGTTATCAGTAGGTCCAAGATGTTATCTCCACGAGTCGGTTCTCTGTTTAATTACTCGAGGTAATTTTCGGGTAGTGCACTCAGTATAATGTCACTCGATGCTCTGTCCCTACCACCCGCCCTAAACATCTGAGTGTCCCAGTCTATATCTGGTAAATTGAAATCTCCACCTAAGACTATAACATGCTGAGAAAATTTATGTGAAATGTATTCCAAATTTTCTCTCAGTTGTTCTGCCACTAATGCTGCTGAGTCGGGAAGTCGGTAAAAGGAGCCAATTATTAACCTAGTTCGGTTGTTGAGTGTAACCTCCACCCATAATAATTCACAGGAACTATCCACTTCTACTTCACTACAGGATAAACTACTACTAACAGCGACGAACACTCCACCACCGGTTGCATGCAGTCTATCCTTTCTAAACACCGTCTGTACCTTTGTAAAAATTTCAGCAGAATTTATCTCTGGCTTAAGCCAGCTTTCTGTACCTATAACGATTTCAGCTTCGGTGCTTTCTATTAGCGCTTGAAGTTCTGGTACTTTACCAACGCAGCATCGACAGTTGACAATTACAATACCGATTGCTGCTTGGTCCCCGCATGTCCTGACTTTGCCTCGCACCCGTTGAGGCTGTTGCCCTTTCTGTACTTGCCGAAGGCCATCTAACCTAAAAAACCGCCCAGCCCACGCCACACAACCCCTGCTACCCATGTAGCCGCTTGTTGCGTGTAGTGGACTCCTGACCTATCCAGCGGAACCCGAAACCCCACCACCCTATGGCGCAAGTCGAGGAATCTGCAGCCCACACGGTCGCAGAACCGTCTCAGCCTCTGATTCAGACCCTCCACTCGGCTCTGTACCAAAGGTCCGCAGTCAGTCCTGTCGACGATGCTGCAGATGGTGAGCTCTGCTTTCATCCTGCTAGCGAGACTGGCAGTCTTCACCAAATCAGATAGCCGCCGGAAGCCAGAGAGGATTTCCTCCGATCCATAGCGACACACATCATTGGTGCCGACATGAGCGACCACCTGCAGATGGGTGCACCCTGTACCCTTCATGGCATCCGGAAGGACCCTTTCCACATCTGGAATGACTCCCCCCGGTATGCACACGGAGTGCACATTGGTTTTCTTTCCCTCTCTTGCTGCCATTTCCCTAAGGGGCCCCATTACGCGCCTGACGTTGGAGCTCCCAACTACCAGTAAGCCCACCCTCTGCGACCGCTCGGATCTTGCAGACTGAGGGGCAACCTCTGGAACAGGACAAGCAGCCATGTCAGGCCGAAGATCAGTATCAGCCTGAGACAGAGCCTGAAACCGGTTCGTCAGACAATCTGGAGAGGCCTTCCGTTCAGCCCTCCGGAATGTCTTTCGCCTCCTGCCACATCTTGTGACGACCTCCCACTCTACCACAGGTGAGGGATCAGCCTCTATGCGGGCAGTATCCTGGGCAACCACATTTTTTAGACGCATTGTAGTGCTGGCAACGCCAGCGGGTGCGCGCCACCTACCGACCAGTAGATATAAACTACACACGAGAGTGACAGGACGTTCATGTTGAAACATAGTACGCGTTTGTAGTAAGGAATATGAACGTAAATTAAGACTGTTTTAATACATCTCAATGAGTAGAAGCCACATGATATTTAAATTATTCAGTTGTCTGGCGAGCGGGGCAACGTCGCGGTGTATACGATCGCCGATTATTGGCGGCTTCTCATTATCTCAATAAAGAAGTAAGGAAAATACAGGGTGTTCCAAAACGATCTTTACAACTTTGATCATAAGATATTTCAGAAACGTGTTAAATGGTGATGGTTCATTTATATATACATAAATTTAATGGGCAGCCTCTGGTGTTAAATTTTAAAAACCAACCAAAAATTGATATGATAACCGAAAAGTCCGAAAGAGAAAGTAAATAAAATAACTCAAACTCGGAAACTGAGTGTAAAATTCATATAACGGCTGCAACCGAGTGAAGAAACCGACTGCACGAAAAAACAATCGACTGACTAATCGATTGTTAAAAACTGTCAGTTGTCCTTCCAACTCTTCCACGTGCTGTCAGCGAACACTTGTTTTCAGAGTGCGATTATTGATATTACTGAAGTGTGTAACGTCGCTGCAATGAATCGCAAGCTAACGGATTATTTTGTCAAACCTGAACGTAGGGCCAAAAACTCTCGTAAGGAATCTGAAGCTTGCGCTACAGAACTGGAACCGTCGCACGCATGTGCATCTAGAGACTACTATTTCGACAAGACATAACAATTGGTAAGAGTCATATCTTCTTAATTTTAAATAACACTTCCTTCACGTTACTGAGATTTTTTACTAGTAGTTATTAGTTTAATTCTGTAGGATTTGCGCTATTACGTTTAATCGATAACTAATGATAAGAATACGACTGCTTGAAAACTAAAAAGTGAGGTCATTCGTCTATAAGGAGGTAAAATGTTTTTTTCGCAAACCAGCATTATTTAATTATTTTGTACTGAAAAATAACACTTTATGGTATTTTTTTTACTAAGGCTGGCCATACGTATTATTGGTATTAATAATATCGACAAAATTTGTAAGATGTGAGATGGTGGTTGTTTATTCTATGACTGAGGACACAACTGTGCATGCTGTAATGACATTTGTTTAATGTTGCAAACTTTTCAGAGATTACACGCTTTTACACATTTTACAATGTGACAATGTTAAGAAAGCTGTGAAAATGACGCATCTTGTCCTCTGAAATTTAACTAATCCTAAACACAACAATATTAAATTTTAACTAGAAGTTTCTTTACAAAATTATTCTTACAATTAAAGGACGGTATTGCTCCCGATATTGAAGCCCCAGGAGTCAGGGCAAACTAACCTAAGAAATACCGACTCACTAGCCCACGACCTCCCTGTACTTCGGCCTTGTCGACGTCATATTTTCAAACAAGCCGAAGATCCAAGATGTTCCTCCGAGCACCCGCGTGCTTATGGTGCATTACTCCCGCCTGCGGAAGCCCAGTTGTAGGAGCTGGCGGGCAGATGTAGGTGCCCAAGTCCCCCTCCAATTCAGGGTCACAGTCTCGAACTGTAAGCTGCTGGCTGCGGGTCGGAGAGCGCTGACAGCACGCCGCACCGACGGGACATCACACTTCGCCGCCTTCTGCCGGTGACACCAGTCGGTGTCGAGGTGGTCGCCGACAATTTGCGCATCGATGACATGCGCCACGCCGTCCTTTGACGCTACGATGTCAGGCTTGCGGACTCCCTCTGGCGTTCGGAGGTGTGGCTCGACAGACACGTCGAACCCTCGTTGAGCCAGCCCGCGCGCGACGTGTTTCACTACCGCGTCGTGACGCCGCACCCGGGCTCGGCTGGTGAGCCCGCAACCCTGGACGACGTGGTTCGCGGTCTCGACGGCGTTGCACCTCGCGCGACACATTTTCTCCCCGTCTCGGCGGCGACTCCTGCGCGCGTTAGTTGGTAATGCGTTGAACCGCGTGCGGATGCACGCCACATAGTCGCGGCCCGACAGGAAGCGACTGGTGTCCTCGACCCAGTTGTGTTGGCCCGATGTCCTGGCCGACGACGAGAGGGCTGCCCCGTCGAAGGTAATATGCAGGCGCGCCGCCCACATCTCTCCAACTTTTGCAGACGATTGCAGCAGATGGCCCTCCCACGTAAGGTGTCGTTCTAACGCCGCCACTTCGTGTCGTGCCTCCCCCAGGTCTTTTCCAGAGATTACACATTTTACAATGTGACAATGTTAAGACAGTTGTGAAAATGACGCATCTTGTCCTCTGAAATTTAACTAATCCTAAACACAACAATATTAAATTTTAACTAGAAGTTTCTTTACAAAATTATACTTACAATTACGTTAAGACGTTGGTTAGTACTACGATAAATCATCCGATTCCGTTTTAAAGTTCGGTTCTATTTAGGATGACAATCGAGTCTACGTAGGATGGTTAGTTTTGTGACAAGTTGAGCAAAAGATTGCCCAAGGTCGCTCGAGTTTACAGCGGACGCAAGCTGGTGAACCAACAAGTTTACGCCTCTGCACGCGGTATTTACCTTTGCTGTGGTGAGCTATCATATGCATGGCCGCTCTCTGCCTCTGAAATTCCTATAAAAGCTTATTAAACCTTTGCTGAAATTTTCCCTATGTTTCTCGTTATGCGAGAAAATAAGTACTCATCCCTAGTCTAGGAATATGGCAATATACACGCGCGTGGCTGGAGCAGCGTGTGTATTATAATGCCCTCTCAGTTCTCTCAAGAACAGCTAGCTAACTGGCTGGTTCGTTTCTCCGCTGTTGGAGCTAAACGACGCTACAGCTAATTCCTAGATGGACGTCAGCCGCTGTGAACGCAGTGTTTTCACATATTTCTCCTCTGCGTCGTACAGAGCGTTATGCGCCCCGTTCTGCACTTGACGCCTGGTCGGAGAACAATACTCGAAAATTTGCGTCTTGTCTTTCTCGTACCCGAACTGTCTCCCCACCTGCGTTCTTTCATTCTCCGTGTCACGGCTTTCTTCGACCAATAGGGTCTGAGTCACTTGGTCGGTCGGTCGGTCGTTGACTCCCGCCTTGGGACGCGCCCTAAGTGCTCCTTCCAAATCAAAACGTTTTTCTCGCTGCTTGTCTCACCTTCTGCTCATAGACATGCATTACATGATCGGTGTGTTAATACCGTCAATCGAGTGTCATCCCTTTTGCTCATTACCGTCAAATTAAGTTAGGTGTCATGTTCACTTTCCCATTACGATATATTATTGCATGCCGAGCGTGAGTTTCCTCGGAAACGCGAGATATTAATTAAATAAATAATCTGTGAGAAATAAATAAAGCCTATGGCACAGAACTGCAGCGCTGTGTCGCTGATAAAACAAAAAACAGACTTACGTTACTCGTATGTTTGTTTAAGAAAGAAGAGCCCTGGTTGAAGTGGTGCGAGAAGCACGTATTTTAGTTTATTGTCTGGCACACCGCCATATTTCATGATATAGAAAATTGCAACCATACTAGGCACTCGATTCTGTAAAGAATTTATATTTATAAAAGTAAGTAGGATTATGAACTGTAGTCTTATTCATTGAATATATCTGATTTAACTAACTGTGTAATTTTTTGTTTAGTAGACAATCACCTCTGTACGACGTTTTGGCATGGCTGGCAAATTATTGTAATATTGAGATTTAGATTATGAGTCCGCACCTACCGCAGCAGTCTTTGGAAACGATTTAATTACGAAGTCCGATTATTTCAGTTTTATTTCACGGTCAACTACGAGTAACATTGCCTTTACGAAAAAGCCATTGTCAAGCGTCTGATACCGAATAATCAAAACCTGACGACTCATAGGAGAGCCAATCATACAGATAAAAATAATTAATATTTTATTTTATTTTATTTTATTTATTTTATATTGGCGACTGCGTGTCGGACTTGTTATTTTGTCATTTGTTACATTGTTCTCTTTGTTTCATGTGAAAAATCAACCTTCTGGTCCTGGACTTGACTATATGAGAAATAAAAAAAAATCAGAAGATATTTGCCAATTATAAAATTTTGCGGGAAGACGCAAAGGAGCTTCCAGCAAAATAAGGTAAGACGCAGCATCTTTGCATTAGCAGGCTTGACCAGACGTATAATTCAGTGTATTAGCTTTTCAGTAAAATTCTGTAGTGTTTCTTTTCCGCATAACAGTTTCAGTGATAAATTCCATTCTCAGTATTTTTCCTTAAACAATAACGTATGCAACAATACCAATACACGAGTGTACAATATGGCCGACTTCTGTACGATATCATGTAACATGGCCAGCAGCCATTACCAATAATCTCAAATTCAGTTTATATTTTTAAATTAACAGACAGCCATTGTTGCTACGACCGATACATGCTCAACTGCATTTTATTTTAAAACCAGTGTCAAACATTAATTTCTTGAAATATATAGCACGTGTGGCATGGTAATAACTAGAAAACAATACGCAAAAATGGAACAGCAAAGACGTACTATTCAGACGCAATCCGACTCGGACGAGAGACAAATGTTAGAAAATGACTTTACGACAGCAACCGGTAGTGACGATACATCAAATATTGACGCAAGTGTCAACGGAAATTTTGACAATAGGCCGTCCACCACAAAAATTTCAAAGTCTCAGTCAGAGCCCATGTTAATACATGACGTCACGTCTAATGACGCGGCGGGGGCAGAGACCTTGCAAACAGTAAACATTGCCAACATGTTACAAATGCTAATGAAACAAAACGCAGAAAATATGGCAACCTTAAGGATGCAGAACGCGGAAAACATGGCAACCTTAAAGACACAAAATGAACAGTTAAAGACACAAAATGACGAAATTAAATCTGATCTCATAGCAATCAAGGCATGTAATGACACTTTGTGTAAACGTGTGGAACTTATAGACGCCACACTGACCGAACAGATGACTGAACTCAGTACGAAATTTTCCAAGCTTAATACGAGACAAGAAAAGACTACAAATGACGTAGCACTTTTACAGAAACAATTAAAAAACCTTAATGTCACGTGTGAAGCTCTTACTGAACAAATTCAAACATATCCTTCAGTACACGACAACCTTGAAAAACGAATTACTGACGTGCAGAATAAATTTGACGATGTTGAACAACACCTGACTGACATCTTACAATCTGATGCCACAGCTCATTTTCAAAATATTAATAAAGAATTTCATGATTGGGTAGAGAACAAAGACAAACATTTTGATAGATGCATACGTGAAAATTTACCAACAATTGTGCACGACTCCGTAGCGGAATACATCACTAATAACAAACAGCTGATTAGTGACGCAGTACAATCCGTCACTGCACCCATGAGACAATTCACCGATCAACCACAGTCTGAATGTAACGAAAATATCAGTCAAAATGTACAGTTCAGAAATCAATATACATTCGAGTATGACGCACACATACCGCACACAACATTCACACAAGAACAAAACACACCACGACAACAACACATACCACAACGTGCAAACACAAACACAAGCTATTATCATGGTAAACCACAGCAACATTATCGTAATTACTCGCCAGCTGAGCATTGCAGTAATTACAGTGGTACAAATCCATATCATAATGCAAAGGAAGAAGAAAGCTTAATGAAACACAGGCAATTTCAGGCTTTTATCCCAGAAAAACGAACCATTCATCCGGTGATTTTTCTTAAATCTTTTAGTAACGCATTTCCACGCACTTGGAGTGACCGGAAAAAGATTTCATATATTGTCGGTTACATCCAAGGCGATGCAGCTGTCTGGGCATACAGTCAAGCTGACGTATGTACCACGTACAGTGAGTTTGAGCGTGCTTTTCTGAACAAATTCTGGTCGCAATCCGTCCAGGAGCGACTCAGGAGACAAATTTTAGAACCTGAAACTTTTAACAGTAAAAATGGTAACTTACGTAGATATTTTGAAAAATACTTGAACA
This sequence comes from Schistocerca americana, assembly GCF_021461395.2. Classification (NCBI taxonomy): domain Eukaryota; kingdom Metazoa; phylum Arthropoda; class Insecta; order Orthoptera; family Acrididae; genus Schistocerca; species Schistocerca americana. Next base: position 214,557,494 of record NC_060125.1, on the reverse strand, counting down.
TGGGACATTTTTTAGACGAACCAGTCGCAACACGTGATATACTCCGAGCGTTGAAGGCCAAATTGCCTTTCAACATTAAGGAAAAACTTCTACATATCCCGGATGACGATTCAGATTATTTTTTTAACAGCTTTAGATTCGGTTGACATGTTACTTGAAGATCAGCGCTTCGCGCGGCAAAACAGCAGCCACAATGTTTACACTAGTGGTATGCAAAACATGCAGGCTTGCCAACACAATTCTGGCGCGCCCACAGTTGGATACGCGGTACAACAAAAACAGCAAACTCACATGCCGTCTCAGTACGGAAATCAAAATCAACACGCGTATTCCAATACGAACAATAGTTACAACAGTAATAACATTTCATGCGGCAATCCATACAAAAGGCACCGCGGTAATAACTGCAACGGTAACAACGGATACAAAGGTAATAACAAAAACACAAACAGAAATAGAAATAATAATAACTACGAGCCAAGACAGCATCAAGGTTGGACTCGTAACGATCAGTACTTTCATTCAAACTCTGCTTTACCACAGCAGCCACCAGGTCAAAATTGGAGCATACCTTACGACCGACAGGTAAGTTATAATGCGCAACAGCAACAACAACCGCAAAAGTTTGGAGATCATAATAGGCAATATCCGAATGTGAATATAATAGAAATGACACCTGATGCACAACCCCAATCTGTGTCAGTACCTAGTACAAATGATAATCCAACAAACTAGAAACAGTCACTACTTTGCCCCAGGTCGTGGCTGAAGAATCCTTGGGGGCCGACTTCAATGTTAATCAGTTATTTGACACCACACTTGAACAACAGAATAATGACATGCCGAGTAATTCTAAACAAAAACTACCTGTTTTATTTATAAGATACAACCACAATAACAATATATCAGATGAACTTTTACAAGACAGTACACAATGTCGTTTAAACACAAATGAAATTGTTTTAGCATCTACTACTGGTGTAGTAGGTGGGATTCCAACTACTATTATCCTAGATACAGGTGCAGCTGTGAGCGTTTTGTCTTTTAATTTCTATAAAAAGATGTGTGAATTGGAACCTGTGCCTGAGTTTCCTGCCCAAAACTGTAAAATAACTACTGCACTAGGTAATAAGTCATGTAGGGTTACGAAGCAAGTTTTTGTAAACGTTAAAATAGGTAATGGAACCGTACAATGGCCATTCCTGGTTGTACAAAACCTTGTGACAAATTGCATATTAGGAATAGATATTATGAGCGAGAAGGACTGCATTATAGACTTCTCCAAAGGTAAATGTATTTTAAATGATAAAAGCAGGGTAATTATTATTGATTTGGACAGGAGAACTCTAAAGCATGACAAACACTGTACAGGGTACAAGGTTCAGTTAGTACTTGACAAAGACATTCAAGACATGCAAACACACTCATCTGACACAGAGCTAATGGACTTGAAAACATTGCTTGATCATAAGATAAGTGAAGCTACAGCTCTCAGTGTACATGAACGTATAAAACTACAGGAAATGTTATCCAAATATTTACAAGTTTTTACCAGACGATTAGGTGTTATCAACACGTATGTGTACAAGATTGAAGTTAAGCCTCACAAGATCTTCTACCATAAGACATATAACGTACCGTTATCTCAACGACCTGCTGTGTGGCAAGAACTAAAACAAATTACAACATAGATTATAAGTAGTATAGAAATTTTCATTTCAGCGGTTCCAGTGACGCAGTTGAAGACAGAAGAACTTTTCTTTCAACGCCGCGGCTCCACCGAGAAGACTGAATATTAAAGTAAAATTTATGATTACGTAGCAGTGAATGATATATTAATTTTTCACGGAACATTTGTGACTGTAGGTACCACTGACCTGGTATGACACCTGACGAACTGACAGACGTCATCTGTGAAGCGATCTTTTACTTCGAGAAATAGATTAGACGCACATCTCTCAGCAAGAAAAGCATCTACCAGTAGTCAAGGCCACACAGACACTCTACACACACGCACAAAACGCGAGGAATCGAACATTTTCTCTCTCTTATTATTTTGAATATTTATTGAGTAGTGAAAACGCCTGGTCTTGCCTATTGATGTAATGAATGTTGTGTCTAACCTATCTTAATTTCAGATGACATCACAAAAAACATCGATAATATCCCAGCAAAACCGCTAAAGAGGATGTAAATATCTGCAATTCATGTAATCAAATGTGACACAATGTAATAACCTATAGCTATGTAATGATGATGTAAACATGTTTATGTGCAACTGTATTATGTTTATGCTAAGAAAATATGTGACGTGTGTATGTATTATTACTTATTTTTTTAACTGATGTATCATGTAAAAATTTGAACAAAACGAGTGCCAAAAAGACATTGCATAGTGAACCTCTGTTCACGGACATTAACGAACATTTAGGTGAGCTATATTCAGCAAAAAACTGAAAATGTGAAGTGAATAATTCGTGCATCGTCTAGTGACATTACTACAGTACCCAACTTCAAGATCTTAACTGGATTAAATGGACACAAAGTGCCTGTCCAGAAAACAACACGACGGGTGGAAGAATTTTGGTTGGAACTTCAGGGAATGAAATGTTCTCGAAATGTGACGGACACTCTTACCTGGACTGTCCAAGGATCGACGCCAGCTATGTGCCGTCCGAGGTTCTGCAACCAAGCTTCCACAGAATATCGAAAACGAACTGCATATGGACTAATTACTCGACGGGTCACGTCTGATCTGTAATAAACAATGCTTTTTGTCACAACGAACTGCATCACAACGACTATAATGGAAATAGGAAATGGACATGCTTATGTATCAATCACGTTGTTATACAGCGATGTTACTGTGATCAAAAAAACTTTACCACGACGATACTAACCTGTAAAAAATTATTGTGCAGCAGATGAATATGAACTGTGATAACGACACCATGTGTATAGGTCAACGCACCTGAAAAATACGGACATTTTTCTTTGAAGCATTTCATTGCAATGCTATGTAACTAAGAACATTCAACAATCTAAAGTTGTATTGTATTATAACAAATATTGTAATTTTAAAACTAAGTTACCTGTCATAGAATGTAGTCTTCATATGTAATCTTGGTGGAATATTTTCTTTGTGCAACGACTAAGAAATGCGCGCGCACACGAACAATATGAACTGCAATACTGTGCCGCGTGATCTAAATTTACGAAATAACGGCAGTGCCGTAGTTACACAGACGCTTCTGCGCATGCGCGCACTCTGTTTTGCCAACATAAGAACTTTTTCGGCGCACGCGCGTCATTCAAATTTTGTATATAATATACAGTATAATGTAAGTCATGTAAATAGTTGTAGATAACTTAGATTTTCTTGTGCCTTTAGGTGAATTGCTCGCCTGCAGGTGTGTCCTTTCGCCTCGCAATTCAGGGGGCAATATAAAGGCACATTTGCATGCCGAGCGTGAGTTTCCTCGGAAACGCGAGATATTAATTAAATAAATAATCTGTGAGAAATAAATAAAGCCTATGGCACAGAACTGCAGCGCTGTGTCGCTGATAAAACAAAAAACAGACTTACGTTACTCGTATGTTTGTTTAAGAAAGAAGAGCCCTGGTTGAAGTGGTGCGAGAAGCACGTATTTTAGTTTATTGTCTGGCACACCGCCATATTTCATGATATAGAAAATTGCAACCATACTAGGCACTCGATTCTGTAAAGAATTTATATTTATAAAAGTAAGTAGGATTATGAACTGTAGTCTTATTCATTGAATATATCTGATTTAACTAACTGTGTAATTTTTTGTTTAGTAGACAATCACCTCTGTACGACGTTTTGGCATGGCTGGCAAATTATTGTAATATTGAGATTTAGATTATGAGTCCGCACCTACCGCAGCAGTCTTTGGAAACGATTTAATTACGAAGTCCGATTATTTCAGTTTTATTTCACGGTCAACTACGAGTAACATTGCCTTTACGAAAAAGCCATTGTCAAGCGTCTGATACCGAATAATCAAAACCTGACGACTCATAGGAGAGCCAATCATACAGATAAAAATAATTAATATTTTATTTTATTTTATTTTATTTTATTTATTTTATATGCTCATAGACATGCATTACATGATCGGTGTGTTAATACCGTCAATCGAGTGTCATCCCTTTTGCTCATTACCGTCAAATTAAGTTAGGTGTCATGTTCACTTTCCCATTACGATATATAAAGCTCTAATGTAAGGTGCGAAATTGACCTTCATTTATTCTGTCACCTTACAAATTATTCAAATCTTTCTTTCTCAACAAGAGCTATCGACTTTCTGTAATAATCTATAAACATGTGAGGGCATTTCAGAAGTTTCTAAAAGCTTTTCAGACTACTAGAAGAAAGCTTATACGCCTGCAGTAAATAATGTGATGCGGAATCTTTCCTGGTTTTGCTGTTATTAATCTGACTTGACCGACTGATGGCACAGGGCGGAAACAACCAACGACCTTCACTGACATAGATCGCTAATGTCGTGCTAAATTTTGAAACCTTTCTGTATGAACATTTCAAACAAAACTTCCAGGCAAAGGCCGCTAAATTAAGAGAAACTTAGATTTTATGTATCTCTGGACTCATAAATACCGTTCACAGACCAGTTTCACAAACAAATAAGAGTTACAGTGTGTAAACTGTATCTTGACAGTCCTGAATTGGTAAAAGTCGGGTGATGGCAGTCAGTTGTTCCGGGCTGCTGGTGACATTAGGTAGCTGAAACACTGTCTGAAGAAGCTATTGTTGTCTGCTTTCGTACTCTTTACTACTTCACTGTTCTGAGTCTTTTTTCCTTGTCATTAGACCAAACGGGGTGGCGCAGTGGTTAGACACTGGACTCGCATTCGGGAGGACGACGGTTCAATCCCGCGTCCGGCCATCCTGATTTAGGTTTTCCGTGATTTCCTTAAATCGCTCCAGGCAAATGCCGGGATGGTTCCTCTGAAAGGGCACGGCCGACTTCCTTCCCAATCCTTCCCTAATCCGATGAGACCGATGACCACGCTGTCTGGTCTCCTTCCCCAAACCAACCAACCAACCTTGTCATTACTGTACGGAATTGCTGGAGTTAGTACCTTCATTAAGCATGTCAATACACAAGACCATTTCAATACTGTTTACCGAGGGCGCCCATACGAATATTTGTAGGGGGAAGGAGCAACACCGAGGGATATGGGGTAATGTTAATGTTTTGGAAGACAAATGGTGACTTTTTAGTGGTCATAATAAATTTAAATTTTTATATATGAAAATAGCGCTATAATTTTTGTGTTGAGCCACTTGTACGTAATACTGACAGTTAAAGCACATTTAATTCACAGGAAGACAGATCAGAAAGTACTGAAACATATTATGACCCAGATGACATAGGAAGATGTGTTAAAGGCGCCTTACGTGGTGATGAGAAGCTTAAGTTTTTAAAGAACACTTGGAAGCCTCCTGCAACTTTTCTTTTCCTTCTCAATTAGAAGGGAAGCAAAACCGAAGATTTAAGCATGAATGGATGAGCCAGTACAACTGGCTTTCATACAGCAAAATGTTATGTGGTGGATTTTGTACTGCATGTGCTATGTATTCGCAAGGCAGTGTACTTCAGCGCCCCGTCCGTGACCGTGAGTCACCATAGGAGCGAGAGAGAGAGAGAGAGAGAGAGAGAGAGAGAGAGAGAGAGCTGCGGAGCGAGTGAGACCGCACAGCACTGCTCTGGACTGTCCCGCGGTCATATCCAACGTAAAAAAAATAACAGAGGAAGCGCACCTCTGTAAAAGAGGTCAATGAGCGGTAAAACAAGCAAACCATTTACTGTCTAGCCAACAACTAATGTTCGTGTGGCAGAATTACTGCGCAAAGCTTTAGGAAACAATATCGAAGACAAGAATCGAAGAACAACTTAGTGGTTTTCTGACCCACAGGTTGATTCTATTAGTACTGCACAAGCACACTCGTCATATGTACAATAGGCGTCTTGTGAAAAATATATCGGTTTCTTAAATTAACTATAGTCATAAATATTCTATTTTAGAAATAATTTTATGTAAGGGATACAGAGTCTCATTCTTACTGTTAGTAGTTACAAGTAAATATTTTTTGTTGTACTTCGTGCTACAGCTTTTTGTAGCTCCTTTCAGAGTCTAGAAATCGGATACTTAGTTTGCTGTTTTATACGTAATAATTTTAACTGACCAAGTTTGAAAACTTATTAAAAATAGAATTAAGGTTATAAAGCTCTATCATTCTTAGAGTCATTTTTGTTAAAGAAGACAGTTTACATCTTCCACGTTTTTCTTTTTCGAGGAAACGATTTTGTCCAGGCTTGGTACAATATTCCGTGAGACTGCTAACCTCAAAGAATTAGTCAAATTTTTATCGCCAAGTAATGATCGGTTCGTAGTTATAGCAAGCTTTAAAAGAGAGAAAAAGCGCTCTCAAATATACGTGGAGCCAAATATTGAGAGAACTTTAGCTGCGTGCTTGTGCAAAAGAGGATATTTCTCTCGTGGAAGACAGCTGTAGAAGTCATCCAAAGTTTTACGCATAAGAAAGCGGTCCTTCAGGCGGATATCGCACTGCAGGTCAATCAGCTCTAGTTGAAGCACTTGTGAGACGTCCTCTGCCCGAAGAGAAAACGGGCGAAGAAATATGTATAAGGCCGGCTGAAGCTCACTTATCTCCAAAAATCTGTTTTCAAACTGTTCTTGTAATTCGCAAATGATTTGAATATAATCTGAAAAATCCACATCTTCTTCAACGCTGTCTAGTACAGGAGAGTGTCCACAATTCTTCTCCCACAACTGTTTTTCCCACGAAATAAGTTTTTTTTATTTTTTATTTTTTTAATGCTTGAATCGACTGCACTAAATCAACAACAGAGTGATTCTCGCTTTGGAGTGAAATGTTCAAAGTATTTAAATGACCAGTAAGGTCACTCAAAAAAGCCAAATTCGCCACCCACTTAGGATCACAAATTAGTTCTTCTGGACGTCCTTTCATTTCCAAAATGGTATTTATTTCGCCCCTCAAGGAGAAACACCGATGAAGCACCTTTCCTCTGCACAGCCATCTTACTTCGGCTTGGTAGGTAATGTCCGGGTATTCCGCTTCGATATCAGCCAGAAATTCTTTAAATTGGCGATGTGTGAGTCCATGCGATCGCAGGCAATATTTTTTATGTTGACAATCTTCGCACAAAGTGCCTGGTGGTGTATCAAACATTGGATTGCCGCGAATTAGGAAGAGCCAACTTCAGCCATTTTTGACCTGACGAAACTCAGAAATCCAGTGCGTATCCCTCGTAGCGCAAGGGTTCCATCCGTTGTTACACTGGTCAAGAGTTCCCATTTTAAACCCATTGACTCTAACACATTTTCTACGACTAGAAAAATATCAAAACCCGTGGTTGTGTATTTTAATGGTATAAGTTCGAGAAATTCTTCTGTGACACGCAGACTGTTGTCGACACCTCGAATGAATATGACGAGCTGAGATGTGTTCGCAACGCCCGCGGACTCGTCAAGGATGATAGAAAATGAAACGAAGTTTGCCGCTCTTTCCATTAATTGCTGCTCCATATCTGAGGCCCATATCTTTAACTCGGCGAGCAATAGTTTGAGGCGAAAGGGCTATTTTTAAAAAATTTTCCGTGAGGTCTGCTGGACAAATACAAGCCGCCGAGTCGACCAGGGAATCCTTGATGAGATTCCCAGCCGCAAAGGGTTTCCCTGCTTTCGCAGTTCTCAGCGAGCATTTGTAGCTTTCGCGCAAACTTTGCCCACCTGTTTCCTGCTCCTACCACGGCAAAAAAGAACATACAATTAATTTTGTACAATCCTGTTTTTTTAAAACACTTTTATCATTTTAACAATTAATCGTTTCATTCATTGAAACTCAAATAAAAACTGACAAAAAAAGATTGGTTTTAGGTGCGTTTTCCCCCACTTCCTCTGAAAAGCGGCCTTAGACGCTGGCGAGGACAGCGAAATGTGGTCGCAATATTAATTTTTATCTATTGAAATATTTGCGTTTTAATTAATTGAAAACATAGATCAAACTACAACATATGTTTTCCCATCCATAAAAACACAAATATACAAAAACAAAGAATGACTCTTAATGACACTTTGCTGCCCGAGAGAGCGTTTGTGAAGGGTTTTCAGTAAGTGGCAAAAAATAACGCACCTGAAACGTCTTTTGATGTCTGTGCGACGCGATTTAATGCAACCCAAATATAAAAATTAACCGAAAAGAAATGTTCCTTGCTGCTGTCAATCTGATATTCGATAACTGGCACATTGCTAAGTGACATATCAGATTATAAAATATAGTTTTATTTGTCATCTTTATAAATAATAGTCATACGATAGGAAACACTTAGTTCACAGTGATGCTGCTTGCAAGTTTATTTCAGTTCTTCAAGCTCTCACTGGCGATCCTCTTGAGACAAATTTTCGAACTGATATTTGTGACAGGTATTAAAGTGCCGTTCAGTCGAGTACCTTTTTAAATACATGAGGTTCCGATGACATACTAAACATTTGGTATGATTTTCGACAGCAGTACAAAGGAAATTAATTTCCCACTCAAGTTTTAAATAGTGCGGACGCGCCGCTCCTCTTTTTTTTCTGCTGCTGATGACCATTCATCTCGATTCACTGTAGCCTTACATCTGTTGACTAACGGCATTGTTTCGTATCAATGCTTTTGACCGCTGCTGGTGCGGCGGTCTGTCGCCCGTACGAAGCGCGCGTACAGGGGCATAGTGAGGCGAGGCGGGTGGTCCGCACGGCCAGCTAAGCGACACTACTCGGCCACTGCGACAACATACGAATTCGCCCGGGGCGCTGGCCGCGGGCGATCGCGCCCCAGGGGCACAGTTTCGACGAGCCTGCTTTAACTGGTTTGGTAAAAAACATAAATAACTTGGATGTGTCGTTTTTAAATGGAAACACTTCAGATACAAAAACATAATTATTCAAATAGTTTTCAGGCTTGCTTTCTCAGCAAAAATTTCTATTTTCCTAACATTTCGAGTGCTTGCAAGGTTAGGTGTTTGCAGTATTCTTTATTTATTTAATTCCTTACTTAAGACATTTTTAATTTATTTTTATAGGTGTTGAAAACACTGGTAAAAGAATCATTGGTCAAATACAAGAAGGCTACAGAAGATCTTCGTCATCATGAAAACACAAAATATCACAAATTTTCCATGGAGAAGGCTACAGAGTTCACCAAGTCTATGGAATCAAGTAAAAAATGTATTGCCGTTGTCCTCGATAACAAGAAATCTTCAGTTATTGAAGAAAACTGGAAACACTTGAGGCCTATTACAAAGGCTATAGTCCTGTGTGCTAGAAATAATCTACCTTTACGAAGACATCGTGATCATGGTTTAGTTCATCAGCTAAAAGAAGAAAAAACTGAAACACTCCGTGTTTTCCCTCTAGAAGACCATCACAGTCTTTTGGCTTTTCGTATGCATGCTGGAGATGATTTAAAACATCATTTCAATACATGTGGCCGAAACAATTCTATGATAAGTAACACAGTCCAAAACGAAGTCATACATTGCATTGGTGACGCTATTCGCTCCTCAATATCGAGGGATGTGAAAAAGGTTTAACTTTTTAGCATTACATGTGATGAAACAACTGATGTCACCACTAAGGAACATATGACATTTTGTGTTAGGTACATTGACATAGAGACCTTTGTTACCAAAGAAGATTTTCTGGGTTTTACTGAGCTTAAATCGACTACTGGCACTTCGATTGCAGAAGCCATCGATGAAGAACTCAAGACACTGGGGCTGAGCTATCAATTTCTTTGTGGACAGGGCTATGATGACGGCTCAAACATGTGTGGGATATTTAAAGAAGTTCAAGCTCTTGCTTTAAGTAAACAACCGTTCGCTATTTGTACCCACTGTTTTAGCCACTCTTTGAATTTGTGCATTTCTAAGTCTTGTGCTACTCCAATAGTTAGAAATATGATGGGAATTGTAGGATCTGTTTCAGCATTCTTGTCTGCCTCTGCAAACAGAAAAAGTTCCCTAGAGGAAGTTATATCACGACTACCGTTCACAGAGTCAAAGAAAACAAAGTTGAAGGCAATGTGTCCAACAAGATGTGTGGAAAGACACGATACCCTTATTACTTTCAAGGAGCTATTTGTTCCAGTCGTGACCTTGCTTGACGAACTTTCAAGTAGTCGTGAAACCAACGCACAATCGGCTAGTAAAGCTTGTATGTTTAGTTCTGCTGTCCGAAGAGAAGACTTCGTAGTAGCGTTAGCAACTGCAGCATATTGCTTCTCTTTAACTAAGAGAACAGCTCCAAAGTCCTAAAATGGATTTAACAACTGCCTTAAATCATGTCAGTGATGTGCTTGAGGTGTTCAACAATGTAAGGACGGATTCGGAAATAGAATTCGGAAGTATTTTTGAAGACGCTGTTAAACTGGCAGAAGATATTGGAAGTGTAATAGCAATGCCAAGAACTATTTCAACACAAACCAAAAAAGAGACGACGTCCCCACGTTAAACGCCGAGGAATACTTAAGGCGAACAGTATTTTTACCTGTTGTGGATCGTTTCACTGCCCAGCTAGAAACAAGATTTCGCCAAGATTTTCGCACCATATTACCACTTGAAGGACTTATTCCTGCATACTGTTTAAAATACAGTGAGGATGAAGTGATCCAGGCATCCGAAAAATATGAACAGTTTTTGGAGAGTTCTTCGCTTTTAATGAATGGAGAACTGAAACTATGGAAGAAAAAGTGGGTTGATGAAAGTAAAAGGCCTGAAACAGCAACTGAAGCATTAAAGAACTGTGACAAGCAGTTTTTCCCAAATGTATATGTTTTACTCCAAATATTTGGGACTATTCCTGTCACCACAAGCTCTCCTGAACGAAGCTTATCTACTTTGACACGAATAAAGACTTATTTGCGTAACACAGTGGGGCAAGTGAGACTAAATGGATTGGCTCTTGCAAATATCCACAAAGAAAGAGATATGGACATTGAAAATATCATTGACATATTCAGTAAAAAGAAACAGAAGCGAATGAGCATGACAAATTGAATTTTGTTATAGATTTTTTTTATATTCATGTCAAGTTCAACTTTGTACATTCATGTCACCTTCTGTATCCAGAAAACTAATGAAAACTTATGGTTTATGTAATTTATAAAATCTCCCATGTGAAAATAAGTTTCTTTTACGTTGAACTCCAAAACAATTACCAAAAACTACTTTAAGCAACACCAAATTTTACCAATTTGTCGGCGGAGGACCCCAACTGCCCTTTTGTTAGGCGATATTCCACTCCCCCAATCCCCCCCCCCCCCCCCTCTCCCGCCAATTAGCCGTCCCTTGACCGATTTCTAGAAGCGCCCCTGTTGTTGAACGTAAGCAGTTGAAAAAAATAAAACGTTAAAAAAAATCCAAAATTTTCCGCAAAATATGTTCATACCATCGACAATGTCTGCAACGGACAGAAAATTGCCCCGATCTCCTTCTTCCTGACTTAACTTCTCTCGATGTCCTGTGAAAGGCAATGAAGTTTTTGCTATGTTAAGTATGATATCGAATAACGTTGTAAGAAACACTTTCCAAAATAACGCTTCTTTACGAATTTTATTTTCAACTCCTTGTCTACAGTATCACAATTTTTCCAAATTTTACAACTCGATAAACCGTGTTCTTTAATTCTTTCTGGTAAATGCTTCCTGCCCCGGTTACCCGTACACCATTCATTTGCGAAGCAACAACCAGCAAGGTTGACAACAGGCAGCATCTAGAATTTAGGAATAACATAGCCAAAAACGATTATCTGGTCCGTACGCAGAACGATGTTGTAAAAAACCTGTTGTCCTAGTGGAGATCTTTAGGAAATGGACCTGAAGGCTATAATGGTCCCAGTCAAGAATCAAGAATTAGACTTTTTCTTTATCCCTCAATGTCTTGTTCGTGAAGTTTTCCAAGTCATATGAAGTTTTATTTACCTTTTCGAAGAGTGCGTAGGTCTACCGTTCTTTACCTGTTTCATATGCCGTGCAGATGTCGTCAATGTGATCGGTGGCGTCGTCGTTGCCAGCAGTACTTTTAACTGCAATTATTGTCTGATCGTTTTCAATACGCTTCTCAACAGATACTACATTATCTGAGTCACAATCAACACAAATTTTTGGGCCGGAAGTACTTGTAGAAGAAGGCTGAGTAAAAAGTTTGTCAATTTTTGTTTACTCTCTTCTTTTTCCTGACGTTTCGCTTAAACTCAGCGCCGCACTAGGTTTCTTTTTGTATCCATGATTTTATTTCATTTCAAGAAAAATTTTGTAGACTAAACAAACATTCGCCATGCTTGGTTCCCAGAAGTGATCGAGTCGAATACTCACTGCACTGCTCTGCCTTTATACGTTGTTAAGCGTAAACCTGATGTAAACATTATGCTATGTATACTCCCATGTTTTCCGTTATCTAATTGGCTTGTCGTTTACGTGGAACTTAAAGCACTTCCTCTCGAGTACACTCAAATAAAATGATATAAGACAAATTGTGCTATAATGTTGCTGACTAGACAGAAAAAAAAATTTACCGGCACATTGTGCTGACTGGACAGCCGGGCCAATTGACTCATAGTCATGTGAACACCTGCAGATAATTTGTAGAAACGATGACCACCAGAAAAACACCAAATGCTAATTGATTTTACGACAATGAATTAAAATACGGTAAAGCTTTGGAAATACGCACTTTAACAGCCAGGTGGAAAGCATATGTCAGTTCACAAAAAGAGCAGGTAAAGAAAGTGAAGCCGCTGAACGTGGTTCTTACCATCATTAACTCATCCGATGATTTTTTTAAAGCCCTCTGTAACAGCATCCGAAGGATACAGCTATATAGGTCACCACTGGAGCTGTTATTTGCTACATTGATGACGAGCCGATCACTAACATAGTCCACAAAACCATCCAACACCAAGATCCACATTCTCTCTTCTTCTTTTACGAAATTCGGAGTGCAATTGGTTACAACACATTTTCTCGATTTATGTTAAGGATCATTAGCTTAGGGGAATTCCCTACACCAACAGTTCAGTTACCATGTTTAATGCCCTATTATTGCTTGTCCACTACGACGTGGCTCCTCGATGTTGTGGAGAATTCTCCATGAAAGAAGTGCTTGTTTGTGGCTGAACTGTAAGTAACGTATTTACTCGAATCTAAGCCGCACTTTTTTTCCGGTTTTTGTAATCCAAAAAACCGCCTGCGGCTTAGAATCGAGTGCAAAGTAAGCGGAAGTTCTGAAAAATGTTGGTAGGTGCCGCCACAACTAACTTCTGCCGTCGAATATACACTCCTGGAAATGGAAAAAAGAACACATTGACACCGGTGTGTCAGACCCACCATACTTGCTCCGGACACTGCGAGAGGGCTGTACACGCAATGATCACACGTACGGCACAGCGGACACACCAGGAACCGCGGTGTTGGCCGTCGAATGGCGCTAGCTGCGCAGCATTTGTGCACCGCCGCCGTCAGTGTCAGCCAGTTTGCCGTGGCATACGGAGCTTCATCGCAGTCAGTGTCAGCCAGTTTGCCGTGGCATACGGAGCTCCATCGCAGTCTTTAACACTGGTAGCATGCCGCGACAGCGTGGACGTGAACCGTATGTGCAGTTGACGGACTTTGAGCGAGGGCGTATAGTGGGCATGCGGGAGGCCGGGTGGACGTACCGCCGAATTGCTCAACACGTGGGGCGTGAGGTCTCCACAGTACATCGATGTTGTCGCCAGTGGTCGGCGGAAGGTGCACGTGCCCGTCGACCTGGGACCGGACCGCAGCGACGCACGGATGCACGCCAAGACCGTAGGATCCTACGCAGTGCCGTAGGGGACCGCACCGCCACTTCCCAGCAAATTAGGGACACTGTTGCTCCTGGGGTATCGGCGAGGACCATTCGCAACCGTCTCCATGAAGCTGGGCTACGGTCCCACACACCGTTAGGCCGTCTTCCGCTCACGCCCCAACATCGTGCAGCCCGCCTCCAGTGGTGTCGCGACAGGCATGAATGGAGGGACGAATGGAGACGTGTCGTCTTCAGCGATGAGAGTCGCTTCTGCCTTGGTGCCAATGATGGTCGTATGCGTGTTTGGCGCCGTGCAGGTGAGCGCCACAATCAGGACTGCATACGACCGAGGCACACAGGGCCAACACCCGGCATCATGGTGTGGGGAGCGATCTCCTACACTGGCCGTACACCACTGGTGATCGTCGAGGGGACACTGAATAGTGCACGGTACATCCAAACCGTCATCGAACCCATCGTTCTACCATTCCTAGACCGGCAAGGGAACTTGCTGTTCCAACAGGACAATGCACGTCCGCATGTATCCCGTGCCACCCAACGTGCTCTAGAAGGTGTAAGTCAACTACCCTGGCCAGCAAGATCTCCGGATCTGTCCCCCATTGAGCATGTTTGGGACTGGATGAAGCGTCGTCTCACGCGGTCTGCACGTCCAGCACGAACGCTGGTCCAACTGAGGCGCCAGGTGGAAATGGCATGGCAAGCCGTTCCACAGGACTACATCCAGCATCTCCATGGGAGAATAGCAGCCTACATTGCTGCGAAAGGTGGATATACACTGTACTAGTGCCGACATTGTGCATGCTCTGTTGCCTGTGTCTATGTGCCTGTGGTTCTGTCAGTGTGATCATGTGATGTATCTGACCCCAGGAATGTGTCAATAAAGTTTCCCCTTCCTGGGACAATGAATTCACGGTGTTATTATTTCAATTTCCAGGAGTGTATGTAGCGCTTTGCTGGCAGAAAGATAAATACTAGAGCCAAAACCTCTGCGTCAGTAAATAAATTTAAAAAAAGGTGGAAGACGAGCTTTTTTCTCCGCCCCGAGTTTCGACCATTGCATTTTCATACACTATGCAACGAAGTAAATACAAATGCCGTATTGTTCATCTTCGAATGTGGCAGCATTTCAATGTACTACGAAAAACCGACTGGCAAGACTGTTTGGGATGTTTGTCAATATGGCCAACTCTACGTTCTGAATTTTTTTCCTACATGTGAAAAGAGATGATGGCAAATAGGAACTTTTATGAATTGTGAATCACATGCAGTATTCTCTTCACCATAAGAATAATACGAATATAAACATTTTGCCATGTATTCTTTCTTGTTTGCTGCTATCTCATTTAAATCCTGTCTGCCTAATAAACTACGAAACTAGAGTGAGACAACAGCAAACGTGGAAGAGTATACATATCATGTCATGTTTATATTCATATTATTCTCATGCCTAATAGTGATACAGAAATGAAGCACGGCAATTGACTAGATTTTTAAATCTAAGATGACTCTAATTTCTGTGCAGAATGTAATGTACGAAACAGGCGTCTGCAAAGATTTTCAAACGGAGAAAAATTTTCGCTAAACTCTCGTTCAGAACATCTTCTATCATATGCAGTCTATTATTTGGTTCTTGCTGATCATTATCAAAGAAAGCAGCAAAGAAAACAAATAGCAGTCTCTTGCCATTGTTTCGCTGATGAGACGATTCCTTTTTTCTTTAAAAAAAAAAAAAAAAAAAAAAAAAAAAAAGCGGCGGTAGCGCGCACAAAAGCAAGCCATGCCGCGAGCGGCGGCAGGTCATAAACACTCATAATCAGAATGCGACAAACAATGCATGACACAGTAAAATAATGCATTTTCAGCTTAGAGTGACGTAAACACCTATAACAAAGAGAACGGCACTTATCAGATCAAAGAAAAATAAGCAATCAATTCAAACCAGACGAAGCATGTGAAAAAGGAAGGGTAACCGTATAAATACGGACGGAGCGCCTGACGCATAGCAATGACTACCTGGTAAAGCTTAACTGCTAAGCTTACGAGTCGAACCAAACTACTGTAGCTGTATCGTCATTCATTCGACCTAAATTGTGTCTCATATTAGTATGGACCAACTTTGTTTCGATTTGGAGGTGCGGCCTAAAACTTTTCTCTCCCCTTGAATTTCGAGTCTCAAATTTCAGGTGCGGCTTAGATTCGGGAAATTTTTTTTTCCTTGATTTCGAGTCCCATTTTTCTGGTGCGGCTTAGATTCGAGTATATACGGTTAAGTTGGGTGATTGGTGAGGCAAGGCACGGGAGATCTATTTCTGTACAAGGCTGGAAGGGCAATCCATCTGTATAACCTCACTGCGGCCACTGGTATATTTGGACAGCGAATGTTCACTGTAGGTCCAACACAGCAGGTGGATAGATAGTATGGAAGGAACTTCTTGGTGGTTGAATATGTGGTAGCTGTTGAAGTGGAAGTATTTTGGTAGGTTTCATGTGGACAGAAAAAGTGATGTAGCCATCCTTGAGGTGGAAGTTAACACCAATGAAGGTACTTTGGTGGGTTTAGGAGGACCACATGAAGTGAATTAAATGAGAATATATTGAGGTTCTGGAGAAATGTGGGTCATGTATATTCACCCTTGGTCCAGATCTTGAAGTTCTCATCATTCAGTCTGAACCAGGAGGGTGGTGGAGGTGGGGTTTGATGTTATGGATAATTAGGAAGAATTCCCCTAGATAAGTGATTCTGGTTCTTAACCAGCGTTGTGTGTGTGTGTGTGGGGGGGGGGGGGGGGGGCGTTATGCAGACAGCTCAAAAGAAAGAAAAATAATATGGTCAGACAAGTCAAAACTTCTATATTTTTACTACAGTGCATTTTTGTAGAGTTAACAGCATCAATTTTGCCTCAGAATCAAAAGGTTCAAATGGCTCTGAACACTATGAGACTTAACATCCGAGGCCATCAGTCCCCTAGAACTTAGAAGTACTTAAACCCAACTAACCTAAGGACATCATACACAACAATGCCCGAGGCAGGATTCGAACCTGCGACCGTAGCAGTTGCGCGGTTCTGGACTGAAGTGCCTAGAACCGCTCAGCCACCGCGGCTGGCTTTTGCCTCATGCATGTCTAAGTTATTGCTAATGCAACAGATTCTTTGGTCTGCATTCTTAACACAGTATTATGCCTGTTGTGCTCTGTAGAAGTAAATATTATTTTTATTGGTTTTGTATGTTGAGTGAAACTGTCTGCTATAAGAAGATTGTTTGATGAAAAAAATATAAAGCATGGATTCACATTCATTGAAAAAGACGATGTCCAACTGACACAGTCTGGAAAAAGAAATTCTTTGAATTGCATGAAACTGGACTCCACTGGAATCTGTCAGCAGGAAAATGAGAATGTTATTGTAGCACCATACGAAATTTCTCTTTTAGTTGCAAAAAACAAAACAAAAACTCATACTATTGGCGAGATGTTAATCAAGCCTTCCATTCTTAAAACAACCAGCATTGTTTTGAAGAAGATAGTCAGTAAAAAATGGACAATACACTTCTTTCAGACAACAGTGTGCAACATATGATTGAATCTGACGAACAGCTAGTTAATAGTCTGAAAATGTTTCCATTTTTTGCCTTGCAGAGTGATGATTCTACTGATATAGCTCAACAGTGTCACTTGATAGTATACTGCCAATGTACTGGACAATAGAAAGATAATGGAACTATTGTTTCCTAAAATCTTCAAGACATCAACAAAAGGTTCTGATGAATTTTCAACTTCTCATGAATTTTTCACTGAAAATGGTTTGCTAGGGACAGAGTTATGGGGTTTTGTACTGACAGAGTACCAGTTATCTTAGCTTCTCATTCTGGAGTCCTATATAAGTAAAAAAAAAAAAAATCCTAATCTTGTTTGCTCTCACTGTGTGGTCCACAGACAAGCCCCAGCTTCTTTAACATTACATGAGAAACTGAACGCTGCACTGTATGTGGCTATCAGTGTAGTTATTAAAATTAAGTGCTGTGAATACTCGTTTTTTCCAAGTCCAATGCTGAACAACAATTTTTGGTCTTTCATACACAAGTTCAGTAGCTCTGAACTGAAACTGGAGGCAGACTTATTTCTTTTGAGTCAGGGGAAGCTGAATGTCATCATTAATTCGCTGATGACAGCTTTGTTTGCCAAGTCCTTTAAAACACTATAGTTTTGTATTTTTCTTAATTTGATGGCTGTAAAATATGGGCAGAGAGAGAGAGAGGCCCGTGTTTTTCATTTATTCTGAAAATTTCTATAAAGAACAGTAAACCATTTTATTGGAAAATGATGTCATAGTTTTCACCAAGAGTAGATAATTATAATTTCTTTATTAGGAGTGTTGTATTTTAGGAAACCACTAAGAAGCAGTCTTGCCCCAATCTCTCTTCACCCTCCAAGGTCATTTTACACTCTTCTTCTTTCAGTCTGGACTTGAGCTGAGGAAGTGATGGCGACTGAATGAACACTAATTTTTTGGAACGCAGTAATTAATATCAACAGGGCTTTTGGAATAGAGAGATCTCTGTTTGACAAAGACACAAGGACAATTTTTGGGGATGAAAATGCAATGAATCTTGACTTTTCAACTGTATAATTTCCCAAATTTCCTCATTTAAGCATGCATGTGTCACTTCTTGGTATGTAAGAAAGATCATTTTCTGCATTAAAGAATGTCCTGGCAGACGAATGCATGAGCCTAAACGAGGAAAATTGGAATTATTATTTGTTTATCATGTGGTTCAATGCTGGGGAAATTGGAATCTGTCAGGAAAGAAAGGTATTCAGATGGAATTGACTGTGGCCTGTAATAAGGGGCCAACCCTGGTATTTTCCTAAACTGAAAATGAGAAACCACAGAAAATCATTTTCAAGGTTGTCAGGTGGGGGAGAATTTGGAAAACTGGTTGTTGTACAACACATAATATAAAATACATCACAACAAAAGATTGATTTCTGACACTGTATATTTTTCCTTTAATTGTGTGTGTTTAGTCATTTGATAGCACATGAATGCATGCGTATTTTAAGATTTAATTGTGGACAGAATTGCTGGCTTGAGTTCTTATAGTAGGGGTATTACAAGAACATAAATATATTTGGGATGAAAGAGGAAGGGAGGGAGGGATGCAGGGCACAGTCTGCATGGACAAATTCGAGCAGCCCATTGAAAAAATCTCTTAGAAACAAATTAATTATGGAATGTGCTGTCACCACATACCGCCTCCGCCCTCTACAAACCTCCTCCCCAGTGTCCCATATGGGAACTGGTTGTCATAATTGAGTACTGCCGGTTGACCAGACTGGGCAGTATTTTGCTATTTAGGGTAATAATGATAGAATATTAAGCAAATTTTTAAATAAATGCAATCATTGCCATTTGGGTGATAAATTCAACTGCAAGTAAGAAATGAACTGATTAACAAAACAACAACTGAGATTAAGCAAGGCCAACAATTGGCCTTGACTAAACTGAAAATTATTTATAGATAGTTTAAATCTATTGTTGACCTTGCTGACTATAGATAGTGCATATTCCTTTTTTGTCATAAGATTGAAAATCAAAATATATTTCAGTTCGGCAGCTAGGTCATGTGCCATTTCATTTAGGTGATGGGTTTGGAGTGCTGGAGCTCTCCCCCCCCCCCCCCCCCCCCCACCCACCCCTCCACCCCCTTTGGCTACGTCCTTGAAATGCATGACTTGTAATATTATTCTGGCAATAGTTTATAAATAGAAGAAAAAGAAACAAATATTACCAGAATTGATCATTTCAATAAAAGTGTTTACCTACTGCTTGTTAGAAAATGCAGAAATGAAAAGAACACACAAAAACATTGGCTGGGTTACATTTTACAAATATACATTGGTTATGCTAAATAGCTGAAAACTTTTGTCTTCCAGTGATGCCACGGGTTTCATGCATTCATCATATGATGGGTATTTATTGAGGGCACACTCTCAACGTCCCATCACATGATGGAACCCTTTGATGAAATGTTAATGAGTACTTTAAATTTTAGATAACGTTAGTAAAACAATGTAAGCCTACACCAAAAAGTTCAAAAAGACCATACACAATGATTTTTTCTCTTTGGTAGTAGTGTGTGCTGCCTTTGAAGCTTTCTGGCATATTATAACTGTTCTGAACCAGGCTTGAACCCAGAACCTTGCTTTTGTGGGCACTGCTCTTCCTGACTGAGATATCCAAGCACTACTTGCCTTCACAGCTTCACTTCTGCCCATATCTCTCTCCCACTTTCCACGTGCAACAGGAGATTTTGGAACAAGTATCAGCCTTTGGGCTGTCAAGCAGGTCTGAATGGTTAATAATGATGTGAATGTTTCGGAGTAAAAATGACACCATTCATAAAATATTAATGTAAGACCAGTTAAACTAACAGATGAACTGTTAGTGGCTATTGTGCTATTAACTCCTATTAATATTACAGTATTTACACAAATCTAATGTGCTATCAAATGTAATGTGCACTCTCATTTTAAAAATTAAAATCATAAAAATAGTTTGTTGGTGCATCGCTGATAGGCTAAATTTACTTTACTCAACAGGGATTGTATACACAAACTATCAAAGCAATAACAGTTTTTAAGTGACCCATTGTTAAGTGAAATTTATTAAAAAAGATTGTTGAAATTGATTACCTACATGATACATAAACATACTGTAAATTGCAGGCATTACTCATCATTGCATAAAAAGTTCTTGGTTTACTTGCCATGTCAAATTTGGATAAAATCCCGAGCTTTCGATGACTACCTCCGTCATCTTCGTCAGGGATAAAACTGACTGTCATGGACTGGTGAGGCTTCCGCTTTTATAAGCAGTGGACGGCTTCTCATTGGCTGGATGACATCATGGTGAAAATGGCGCATACGGAGGTGGCGGCCTCTATGTCCATAGATTTTATTTGTGCGCTTTATCCAGCATTGCTTGCAGCGCCATCCACCGCTGCAGGCAGAGAACTATGTGCTTCCATGCATTGCTGAGTGCATATCCGGAGTCTCTGTTGAAATTATTTTCACATAATCTAATTTCAACTGCTTCCCTGACGACAGAGTCCCAATAGCTTGAAGTGTGAGCAAGTATTCTTGTTTCCGCAAATAAAATCTTGTGTTTATTTAACAAACAGTGCTCAGCCACCGCTGATTTCTCTAGGTACCTGTATTTCAGGTGATGCTGATGTTCCACACAGCCATCGGCAACAGTTCTTATAGACTGGCCCACATAATTTTTGTCACACTCGCAATTGAATGCTGTAAATTCCCGGTACTCTCAGGTCAAGATTATCTTTCATGGGTCGCAACATTTCCTTAATCTTCCTGGGAGGCCGGAAGACTGGTCTGATTCCCTGCTGGCTCAGGACTCTACTGATCTTGCTGGTCATTGCACCGCAGAATAATAGCTGCACTATGTGTTGGTCCTCTTGATCTGTTCAAACAGCGTCCTTCCTAGGTTTCCTCACCAGAGTAGATCTGATATCACGATCAGAATATCCATTTTTTCTGAATACCGTCATCAGATGGTTAATCTCGGAGCTGAGATGATCCTTGACCAAAATAGTCCTTGCTCTGTGTACCAAGGTATTCAGCATAGCTCTCTTCTGAGCTGGGTGGTGAAAACTACATGCGTTTAGATATAAGTCTGTACGCGTCGGTTTTCTGTACACAGAATGTCCGAGATGTCCATCTTGTTTTCGCTTCACCAGCACATCTAAGAAGGGTAACTTCCCATCCCTCTTCACTTCCACTATAAATCTTATGTTCTGGTGTATACCATTCAAATGATCAATAAACTGCTGCAGTGCCTCATTGCCATGTGGCCAGATTAAAAATGTATCGTCAACATACCTGACAAAGCAGGATGGATGTAAGGGAACACTGTTCAACACTCGTTCTTTGAAATCCTCCATGAAAAAGTTAGCTATGGCTGGTGACAGTGGCGAACCCATGGCTGTTCTGTCAGTCATTTCATAATATTTTCCACCACACAACAGAAACTCTGGATATGCACTCAGCAATGCATGGAAGCACGCAGTTGATAAAGAAAGAGCGCAGAGGCAAGGCTTCTTACATTCCTCGCAGTTCTCCGCATGTTGTGATGGATGGCACTGCAAGCAATGCTGGATAAAGCACGCAAACAAAATCTATAGACATAGACGCCACCACCTCCGCGTGCGCCGTTTTCACCGTGGCATCATCCAGCCAATGAGAAGCCATCCACTGCTTATAAAAGCGGAAGCCTCACCGGTCCATGACAGTCAGTTTTACCCCTGACGAAGATGACGGAGGTAGTCATCGACAGCTCGGGATTTTATCCAAATTTGTAGCGGCAAGTAAACCGAGAACTTTTTATGGAAGGACTCCATCGTGAAAGACTTTGTAGTCACATTACTCATCATTACTCACTGTCATCATTATTGGTATCCTTGGAGGAGTCTGCATCAGAAACAGATTCGTTTCCTCTTTCCTCTTTATCCCTGGTGTCTTCCCAGAATGCACATCACCTTCATTGCCATTCAGAGTATTTGAAATACAACATTTCCTAGATCTTTTATTATCATTGATGCTTCAGTGCTTTTCCAGGCAGGTGAAACCAAGTGTGCAGTAAGGTGCATGTATCATGCTTAATTTTCATTTTCAGAGTCAGTTGAAACTTTGGTTTGCAAAACCATTTTTCGTATTGTTCTTAAAAGTAACCTTTGAAATGTTTGTTTATACTAATGTCCAGAACCCATACCTCTGGTAATCACCAGCTAGTCTGTGAATCTTCTTTTTTAAGTCTTCAGTGAGGTGACCATGAAATGTGTCAAGACAAAGCATTAATGGTAGTTTGGAAAGCCCACCAAGGTGGAGTTACTGTGTGGTCCTGCCCACTCATCTCTTACAGGGTGCCTAAAGGTTGCTGCTTTCTCAGAAAGCTATAAAACAGTTCAATCAATCACATTAATGGTTTTTATTACAATAAAGTAAACTGACACTACTTAACTCTTGTTTACAAGAATGTGTCGCAAGTGACTGGCGACACGGAAACAATCAATGTCCTTCACTATATACTATGTCCATGTAAGCAAGTGATATAAGGCACAATTCTCAGTATAACAGTTAGAACGACACTCTTTTATGGCCTCTTCTAGTGCCGGGCCTACTACTCAGTCTTCCACTGTCTGGCCGAGGCTGGCAAGAGTGGCACTTATATTCCCTTTGTACGGGGGACACTCCTGTCATGGTGTCGTCCTAGTCAGCATACTATTGGCTGACATCATCTCACAGCTTTCTCTGCCCTTGTGTTCTTCATCTTTGTGCCAGCACTTATCGTTATGCCGGAACAGTTACCATAGTTTTTGTAGCTAGTCAAGCATTAAAGTTTCAGTCATCCATCCCTTGTACTGATTTTGAACAATGTCATCAGGGAACAAATTTTAATTTTTAGGGTTCTTGGACTTTGTTTTCCACTTGAAGATTAAAAAAGGGGGAAGTTTGCACCCCTCTGCTGTGATTGCCAACATTACTGTTATCTGATGTTTTTTGCACCTTGATGTTTTGATGGTAACTTCTTTTGTCTGCTTCCCATCAATAGTGTAATTACATAGCATATCAAACCAAATAGGCGTTTTATCAATGTTGTGTATTTGTCCCTTTGAAAAATTCTATTTCCAAAGCATGATGACATACCATTGAAATTCTTGAACTTTTTTCTCCAAATTCCTGTGGAAACTTTTGGCATTCTGTTGTACTGTGTCATAGAGATAAGCCTGCCTGTTTCATAAAGCAATCAACCCATACACAGCTAGTCTTAAACTTTTGCCTCAGTATACGAAGAACTGCAGTCAGTTCATTGCTTGAAACTTCCTGGCAGATTAAAACTGTGTGCTGGGCCAAGAGTTGAACTCAGGACCGGGATCTCGAGTTCGAGTCTCGGTCCAGCATACAGTTTTAATCTGCCAGGAAGTTTCATATCAGCCCACACTCTGCTGCAGAATGAAAATCTCATTCCAGAAACATCCCCTAGGCTGTGGCTGAGCCATGTCTCTGCAGTGTCCTTTCTTTCAGGAGTGCTAATTCTGCAAGGTTTGCAGAAGAGCTTCTGTGAAGGTCCGAAGGTAGGAAACGAGGTACTGGCACAACTGAAGCTGTTAGGGCATGTCATGAGTCATGTTTGGATAGCTCAGTTGGTAGAGCAACTGCCTGAGAAAGGCAAAGGTCCTGAGTTCGAGTCTCAGTCCGGCACACACTTTTAATCGGCCAGGAAGTTTCATATCAGCGCACACTCCACTGCAGACTGAAAATCTCATTCCAGCTCATTGGCTGATTTCCTATGGTGTTTCTAGTCACAGCGCCTTTCATGGATAAATTCCAAGGCTATTACATAAACGACAGGATGTATTCTTTTTTTTTATGGTCACTGAATTTCTTTGTAGCAGTGGAATTGCAAATAATGCCAATTTCTGTTTCTTCCATCAGCAAACATTACTTCCAGCTGAAATGAACTATCATTCTACCCTCCTGTTACCATATTTTTCAGCATAAAGAATTACTTTATATATGAAAGTAGCATCATATGATGATGTGATCTGACTGCCTTTTATTTTGTTACTACCTAATGCAAATACACTTTGCATTAATAACCCACAACAATGCAAAAAAGTTGAAAATTACAACAGTGCAATGTTAGGTAAGGAACAATACTTAAACTTCAATGACAGAATTCAAGTCTTTACTTGAATGTAGTGCACCATCAAATCTTATGAGCACCCCAATTTTGAATACTGCATATGGTGAATAAGAAAAGTGCACATTAGGTTTGTATAAATGTGGTAATTTAAATTTTGATATCACCAGCTCTAGTTGTGCACAATTAGTAGTATATGACAGGAAATTAACATTGATATGCCTGCAAACTCTGTACTACAAAATTATAGGCCTATTTCATTGACATCAGAACTTAGTAAGTTGTTGGAAAGGCTATTTCTTGATCAAATGGAATCATTTTTCTCTAAGTACAATATCTTAAAAAGTTCTCAACACGTTTTCCAGAAGGGCAAGTCTACAATAACTGCCATAGCCACATTTATTCAAGCAGTTTTGAATAAACTTGATGATGGAAACAAAGTTATTGGCACCTTTCTAGACCTATCTAAGACTTTTGATACTGTAAATCACTCCATTCTTCTACATAAGTTAGAAACTTAAGGGGTCAGAGGAGTGGCATTAGATTTGTTGAGATCGTACCTTGCTGACAGGAGACAATGTGTTAAGGGGACTTATACAAACAGTAACATCATCTTATAAAATTCTTAACTGTGGAGTCCCTCAGGGAAGTATTATTGGGCCTTTTCTGTTCATTGTGTACATCAATGATATAATAATACCAATAAATGCAGACCTTGTGAATTATGCCGACGACACCTCCTTCATAAGCTGGGGCCCAACAAAACAGCTAGCAGTGCGAAATAATATGAAGAACACTAGCCCCATCACAGACTATATGACTAAAAATAAATTGGCATTAAATAAGGAAAAGACAATTCTAATCGAGTTTATGCTAAATTACAAATCAAGACAAGTGGATACTGAGCCAGAGTTATCTATTGAAACAACTGATAAACATAAATTCCTGGGTATTATAGTTGATGAACATCTTACATAGAAGGAGCACATCAGCTACATGTGTAAAAAAATCTCGTGTAATACCTACCTGCTAAAACGCCTTTCTAGCACAATAGCGTCACCAGTCTTAAGACAAATCTATTTTGGTATTATACACTCCCACCTACAATATGGTATTGAGATTTGGGGCGGGGCATCAACGGTATACTTGGATAGGGCTTTTAGAGCCCAGAAGAGAGCAATTAGGATAATAGCGAATATTAGTAAATGTCAATCCTGTAGAGAATACTTCATTAAGTATAATATACTAACAGTGTATTCATTATGTGTTCTAAGGACTATACTGTTTGTAAAAGAAAATATGGAGCACAGTATAATAAATAGTGATATACAAGGAAGAAAGAGGATTACCACATAAAATTCTGAAATAAAAACGCAACTGATCATAATCCATTTTCTGCTGGAAGATTTTTTTACAACAGACTGCCAAATACCGTAAAAAGGTTAAAAGGAAACATATTTAAAATAAAATTAAAGCAACTGTTAATTGCTAAATGTTTGTACTCCATCAAGGATTTTTAATGTTGTATGTACTTTATTTCTACTACTAAACTATTATTATTGTTCATGTATGTACTGACTGACTATGTCCACGACTGTAAAAGTTATTATGGACAAATAAACCATTATTATTATTATTATTATTAGTCTGCTGTTAAATCTACGAACCTTATTAATATTGTAACTACATGAGGAAACAAAGTAGTTCCTCCTGATGGAGTGTACTTTTGGTATTAGTAGTTTTATCCTTCCAAATCCACTATTGTAGTTCTCCATTCAAAAAACTGTTAGTGTTTGTAACCTACTGGGCCTGATTCTTAACTCGGTTATTTGTGTACATATCATCTGTCCTTTCCTTTAACTGATTGTACAATGGCATTATTAGTTTTCAAATGTGTTTTAATTGCAGTGATTTCCAAGTGACATTGAAATAAACATATATCTGCTGTTCCATGTGCCCTGTTGTTCTGTTGTGTTGACATAAGTAGTTCCCTCTTTTCTGTTTATGAGCTTTATTAAGTGTTGGAAGATATTAAATTTTGTTCAGGTTAATGGTTTTCTACCAGCTGCTGTTATTAGCTTTGCTGGTAACTATTTTAACTGTAAGTATATTTACTAAGAAGGACATCACATACTGCAAAAAGGTCTCGCAACCATGGGATTGGGTAGTTGTTCCTGGTAATAAGCTTTGTATGTAGTCATACCAAATGCAGTTTATACTATGTGTAATGTGGCTGAGCAACATGTTATACATCAACCATGCATGTAAGAACGCCCCTATTTCCCAAGGGACTCTTCAAGTTCAGTAGTAAATTGTGCCACAGTGGGGTTCATCCAGTTTAAGGAATGACAAATTTTTCACTCGGGGAAGGGGGGGGGGGGGGAGTGAGGGGGTGAGAGTTTCAGGCACTGGATGGATCATAGGCGGCAGGGAGTGGATGTCCTCAGATGTAGTAGCTAACTACAAGTAAGAGGAGACCCAAATAAGCAGATAAGTAGGCCTCAGCCGAGGTAGCAGGATGAGGGGGCATGGGTGGGTAGCTTATGACGAAGCCACATTCAGTGAACACCACATTTGCTCAATGTTTATTCTGTGTCAAAGTGACTAAGCACTGCTATAAATGATGCTCCCACTGTCTTGCAAGTAGGGATTAGCCAAAAGATGAAGGGAAAAAGTCCACCATAGCTATGGAGAAGACGATCTTTCTGTGAGAGAAAACCCAAACTGACAAATCTGGTCCTCCAGATTTGTGGTTGACAATAAGCTATCAACGAGAACTGGAAAAATAGTTATCAGTATGAATTTCACATGGGAAAATCAAATTGGACTGAGCTCTACAAAAAGATATAAGTAACAACATAGACAAGAAATGAAATACAGCTAGGAACTTGAAATGTCAGGAGACTATACCAGCCTGGAGCAGCAAACTGTGTTCAAGGGAAGTGGATAAATATGGAATAGACTTGCCAGCTCTGCAAGATACAATGTGGAGAGAAACTGGGGATATAGAAATGTAAACTTTCAGTTCGATGGAGGCTCAGAAGCAAATAATTCACCAGGTACTGGTTTTGTAAAGAAATCACTGTGCACCAGTCTTGTGTTTTATATGTTAGGGCCCACCTTTGCACCAGTCTTGTGTTTTATATGTTAGGGCCCACCTTGCAGATTTTCAGACAAATGCTGACTTTCATAACTACAGTACTTGAAATAGCACAGCATTCCATACTCAGCAAACAATAAGAACATACACACAAAGGCATGTGAGCCATATTGGTACAGAACTCTACAACATACTGCCAACCAACATCAGAAAGTTGAAGAGGAAAACAGATTTAAAGTAGAATTTAAAGAATTTCTACTTGAACAATGTTTTTACTTGGTAAATGACTATTTAGACCAATAAATAATTCTGATAATGTTTATATTAATTAAAAACTGAAAACACTGTCTTTCATTCCCCAAAGTTTCTGATAATTTTTTAAATCTGATGGACAGCTGTTTAGTGTGGTAAAATTTTTACTGAATTATTGTAGTAAATATAAGGGATTCCTGTTTAGGGAAGAGAAAAGTAAAGCCTTAGGGCAAACAGACTATACAGTTATAACACTGTTAGTATAATGTATAAAAAGTTTGTACAATTTTGTATGTATTATTCTTTGTACTACTTAATGTAAAATTTGGTATGTTCCTTTTGCACAAATTGTTTCTCATAAATTTACATGTACTTTTGGACAACATCCATACAATATTTATTGTCTATGGATGGATAAAAAAATAAATAAAAAATAGTGCCATTTATTAGGCTTTCTTCCTGTTTCATTCACGTATGGAGCATGGGAAGAATGAGGGGTTAAATGTCTCTGTGCATATGATAATTATTCTTATGGATTAAACAAACCTGTGACCATTCCTGCTGCCCTTCTGTGTAAACATTCAATATTCCCTGTTAGTTCTGTCTATCTAGGGGTCCCACACACTTGAGCAATATTCTAGGATGGATCACACAAGTGTCTTGCAAGAGTCTCTTTTGTAGGCTGATTGCACTTCCGCAGTATTATACCAATAAACCGAAGTTTACCACCTGCTTTGCCCACGCTTGAACCTATGTGATCATTCCATTTCATATCCCTACAAAGTGTTACGCCCAAGTATTTTTATGAGTTGGCCGGTTCCAGCAGTGACTCACTGATATTATAGTCATAGCATACTATGTTTTTTCATTTTGTGAAGTGTAAAATTGTACATTTCTGAGCATTTAGAGCAAGTTGCCAATCTCTGCAACACACTGACATTGTATCAAGATCTGGCTGAATATTTATGCAGCTTCTTTCAGATAACACATCATTATAGATAACTGCATCAAATGTAAAAAGTTTGATTATACTATTAATATTGTCTGCCATCCCAGAATAATTTAATGGGACATCCGAAGTTACTTCTAATCTGATTATGACTCCCCGTCCAAGATAACATGCTGTGTTTTCTCTACAAAAAAGTCCTCAATAAAGTCACAAACACTACTTCATACTCCATATGATCATACTTTTGACCACAAGTGTAGGTGCAGTACTGAGTGAAACACTTTTCAGAAATAAAGAAACACAGCATCTACCAGGTTGTCTTGATCCAAGGCTTTCAGTATGTCATGTGAGAAAAGTGCGAGTTGGGTTTCACATGATCGATGTTTTCTAAATCCATACTGGTTGGCATTGAGGAGGTCATTCTGTTCAAGATACCTCATTATGTTTGCACTCAGAATGTGTTATAAGATTCTGCAGTAAATTGATGTCAAGGATATTGGACAGTAGTTTTGTGGATCACTTCCACTACCCTTCCTGTAGATGGGTGTGGTCTGTACTTTGATCAAAATTGCAGTGGACTGGATCTCATCAGGCAGACAAGTGAGAAGACCTAGCAAGAGGTGGAGGGATAGACAGATGGATTAAGACAAGACTTGCTGCAGCTGTTTGCCATGGAGAAGGAGAGGACACAGAGATAGCAGGAGACAAAAACAGACGGTGAACCTTGTTGTACCATTTTGTAAAAGAAAAGCAGTTGAGAGGTAATTGCAGAAAATGCAAAAGTGGAGAATTGTGGAAAAGAGTTGTAGTTGATATAATAATCTGTTAGAAGTAGTTTCCAAATGAGATGGATTATGCTAGTTCTAGACTTGAAACATTTGAACCAGTACTTAGAGAGAGAGACTGATCAGCCAGAAAACATAGAGGAATTATTGAATATATTTGAGAATGTAAAATACATGGATAGTCTTGACTTAACTTCTGGTTTTCATCAAACTGAATTATGATATGAATCTAGAAAATATACTGCATTTTTATATAATGGCAACTGCTATGAGTGTTGTGTGATCCCATTTGGGTTAATATTTCTGTTGCTGAATTTATCAAGGGGTTAGATTTTGTTTGGGGAAAGAACTGTTAGTGAAATTAACTATTTATGTAGATGACATTATTTTATCCACTGAGACTTGGAAAGATCATATATGTACTTAAGGGAAAATGGGGGAGAAACTGGGACAGAGAAGTGCAAATTTGCTGTGAAACAACAGACTTTTCTTTGTCACAGAATGGCAGAGGAGGGAATTTTATCTCATAAGAAGAATATCCAAGCCACTGCAAAATTTCTTACACCTAAGTCTAAGATGAAGTTAAAATCATTTTTCAATCTTGTAGGTTTTTATAGAAAGTATGTCAGGACTCAAGCCACAAGTGCACCTTGCTTAAATAATCTGTTGAAAAAGAATATTATATGGGACTGGAACAAGGAGTGTCACATTGCATTTGATGAAATAAAAGAAGAACTGTACACGAGTGAAATTTTACATAAACCAGATTCTGAACTGATAGCAGTTATTCAAGCTATGGAGCTCACTTGTTCCAAGAAACAGAAATAAGTGGGGTTATAGAACATCATTCAATTGCATATGCTAGCAGGACTGTACAGAAACATGAGAAGACTTACATCATCATGAAAAAAGCTTTTGGCAATATTCTGGGGTTTCAAGAAATTCAGGAATTATTCACTTAGTCATAAAGTTAAAGTTTATTCTGATCACAAAGCCTTAGGTTATACTCAGGACTGTACATTGTACCATGGGAGAATCACCAGGTGGACAGTTTATTTACAACAGTTTGATTACATAGTACAACACATAAAAGGATAGAGAATGTTACTACTGATGAATTGTCTAGGCTACCAGTGGGGGATGACAGTGAACATAGAAACAGAGATCAAGAGAGAGGTTTCAAAATTAGGTATTTAGAAGAGTCAAAGACAAGAAAGATATGAGAAAAATTTGCAACCAGTTCAGAAGAGACCAAAATCATGATGATCATTGGAAACTATTTAAAAGTTAGCTGGGGAAGAAAGGTTATGAGAAAGTACAGTTATATTATCACGTTTACAAAGATATATTATTCCACACACATAGCATGGATAGTAACAGATGGAAGGTATGTTGGCCTGAGCACCACAGTAATACACTTATTAGTTATACACATGAAAGTTTTGTTCACTGTAGTTCTTTGAAATGCATACAGACAATCCAAGAAATTATTTATTTTCACAATATTGCTAGAAAGATCAGGAAAATTCTTGCCTCTTGTGACAGATGTCAGAGAGTTAAAGTTATTCCTTACAAACAGGCAGATATAGTTGGTATTGAATTATTTGGCCAGCGATCTAAGGCAACAGGAGAATACTGTTACTTATTCATAGTGGTAGACTTATTTTCAAAATTCATTAAATTTTATTCTTCAAAGAAAGCTACTAGAAAAATCAGAACCAACACCACACAAGACTATTTTAACACTGTTGGTATTCCAAATGCTTTTCTTTCTGACAATGGGGGGGGGGGGGGGGGGGGGGGGGAATTTATATCAAAAGCCTGGAAAGATTTTACTAATAACTGCAACATAAAACACATAATAATTATTTCTGTTTATTCAACATCTTGTAATCCTACTGAAATATATATCAGGAAGATAGTCCATTCATGTAGAACTTACTGTAGCAAAGATCACTCAAATTGGATAGATTATCTAGGTTGTTTTGAAGATTTATTAAACAGTTTATGGTACACCACAATTCGATTTTCTCCTTATAATGTTTTATGTGATAAGAAACCTGCCTACCTCATCAATGAATTAGCTGAATTTCCATTATGTAATGATATTTTTGCAGCTAAGAGAGAACACATGAACAACACTATCATAAAAGAAAACAGATGGATGACAACAAAGTGAAACCACACAATTTAAGACTGTTAACTAAGAGTTATACGAAATCAAAATTTATAAACAGTGAGATTAAGAAGTTTCTTGACATACACATTGTGTTCTAACTTCAAGTTGAACAAATATATTTCAAGGAAGACGCAATACATGAAAATCACAGATCAAGTAAACAGAGTAAGACGTGTCTTGAGGAGTAGGCTTCCCGTACGGACAGAAGTGTCCCCGTTGATAACAGTTCAAGATGACAGGAGACGTGGGGGTCGAATGTGCTGGGGCCCCGTGCACCAATCTGCCCGTTGCGGGGATGTGTCCACGTCCATAGGAGAAGGAGGCGAGTAGAGTTGCTCCGACAGATGATGGTCATCTGGTTACTGAATGGGCACGTCTCCTGGTGGCGTCAGTTCTTGTGCTGGCACCGATATGATGGTGAGAGGACTGCATTGCGAGTAATGAGAGATTCCAGTATCCCGAGCGTCAGGTAGAGCCGAAGGTGGTGTAGCGGCATCCAGAACAGGCATTGCTGGCACACAAGGCCGAAGCTGGTCCGAATTATGCACTGCAACACCCTTGTCCATCTGTATTTCATACAGGCGTCGGCCACGGTGTCGTAAGATGCGGCCAGGACTCCATTTTGGCCGCCTGCCATATCCCCGTACCCATACAAGGTCATCGGCAGTGAGCCGGCCAAGCAAAGGCACTCGCGGCCGTGAGGTGGAAGGCCGCAGAAGATGAAGTAGTGTGCGGGCAAAGGCACTCGCGGCCGTGAGGTGGAAGGCCGTAGAAGATGAAGTAGCGTGCGGGGCTGTCGGCCATGTAAGAGCTCAGCCGGGCTGTGGTCGCCCATGAGGGTGAAACGGTAAGAAGTCAGAAATTGCTGAAGCACATCATCAGCAGCAGAAGAAGTCAGGAGTGTCCTCATCTGAGCCTTAAATGTGCAGTCCAGTCGTTCAGCCTCACCGTTTGACTGTGGATGGAACGGATGGGCCGTGACATGCATGACGCCATGACGGGCACAAAATCCGCAAGATCGGAAGAGGCAAATTGCGGACCATTATCAGTAACAAGAGTAGATGGAAGGCCTTCCAAAGAGAAAATGTGAGCTAGAGCATCGGTGGTTGCCGCGGTGGTAGGCGGCGTGCAACAGACAATGAAAGGAAAGTTAGAGTAGGCGTCAATAATGAGAAGCCAATAAGTACCTAAAACAGGTCCTGCGAAGTCAGCATGAATATGCTCCCAGGGCTTCTCAGCCAAACGCCACAGTGGCAAAGATGACTTCGGGGCAGTGGCCTGTGACACACAAGGGCCGCAGGCAGCGACCATGTGTGTGATTTCGGAGTCAATGCCAGGCCAGTACACATGACGGCGCACCAGAGATTTTGTGCGAGAGACACACCAGTGCCCTTGGTGAAGGCACAAGACCAAAGCACGCAAAGACGCAGGTATCACAACATACGGCGAAGCATTTTCGGTGGAATGGAGGATAACACCATCCCTAGCCGTGAGGTGGTAACGCAAAGCGTAGTAGTTCTGCAACAGATCAGAAGTCTTAGCAGATGGATACAGCGTAAAACCCGGGAGAGGGTAGGGTCAGAACCCGTAGCAGCCGCCAGCCGGTCCCCGGTGATGGGGAACCCTTCCCAAACCCACTGCTCGGCAACATCCAGGTGGAAACACAACAGTTCATCCCTATCGAATGCCATATAATGACCCATGGGAAGGTGAGACAGTGCATCAGCATTTGCATGTTGAGCCGTCAGCCAGAAATGAATCTCACAATTGAAACAAGACAAGTAAAGAGTCCAATGCTGGAGGCGGTGTGCAGCCTTGTCGGGAAGTGACGTTGATGGATGAAACAAGGAAACAAGCGAATTGTGATCCATAACAAGATGAAATTTGGATGCATAGAGAAAAATACCAAACATATGAAGAGCATAAATAACGGCCAAAGCTTCTTTTTCAATATGAGAATACTTTTGTTGGGCATCCGTGAGCGTTTTGGAGGCATAAGCAATGGGTTGTTCAGAAGCATCAGAAAAACGGTGCGCAAGGACGGCACCGACCCCGTATTTAGAGGCGACCGTGGCAGGAACAAGATGTTGGCCAGGTCGATAAGTAGCCAGGCACGGGGCCTGTTTCAGCATAGTCTTCAATTTCTGGAAAGCCACATCGCATGACGCGGACCGGTGAAAAGGCACGTTTTTATGCAACAGGCGATGCAACGGCTGAGCCACCAAAGCAGCAGACAGTAAAAACTTGTGATAGTATGCTATTTTCCCCAAGAAGGCCTGCAGTTTCTTAACAGATGTAACGCGAGTAAGGGTATCGATCGTTGCGACACTTTGCTCAAGCGGAGGAATACCATCCCGAGAGAGTTGAAACCCCAAGTACGTGTTAGATGCCTGAAAAAATTTTGATTTCTGAAGATTACACATAAGACTGGTAGTCTGTAAGATATGAAAAAGTGTGCGGAGATTTTGAAGATGTCCAACAGTGGTGGAGCCAGTGACAAATATATTTGTTCAACTTGAAGTTATTACAATTGCCGACGAGGTAGTGATTTTTCTTTTCCATCGTTGATCCACAAGTTTTCATGGCTACTTTAGAGCAACTATTGCAAGGCCTAATAGAACAGCAAACACTTCCAACAAATGCGATTCGTCATTTTGTCGCGGCATCAAATGCGGGTTGTCTCTCGTCATTGTCTCTACCTCCATTTCCTCCTTATGACGAGATGGCGGAAGACTGATCTGATTACGAAAAACGTCTTCGAGAGCACTTCTTGCCATTTCATATCACGGACGAACAAACATGTAAGTCTCTGTTCCTTTCATGTATTTCACCTCAAAAGTATCGGTTGTTGTCACAATTGGCTCCTTTGAAAGATCCTGCGTGTTTGTCCTTTGCTGAAATGTGCTCACTTCTGTCTGTCTATTTTCAAAAGAAAATGCATGAGGTAGCCTCTCGTGTTGCCTTTTATCATTGTCAAGAACAATCGAATCAATCCTATCGTGCTTGGGCTGCTGAACTTCACGTGCCTCAGTAGAAAGTGCCAATTTGTTACTGAAGTTCACAAAGAATCCTACGCTGATTCTATGGTACGGGATGCTATTATCTGATCGGCGCCCGACAAAGAAGTTAGGCAACGTGCCTTTCAGTTGGAAAATCCGACTCTAGATGAAGTCCTATCCATCACTCAGTCTTTTGAAATTTCTCGCGCCACTGGAGCACAAATAGAGGCATGGGGTGACGTCGGGGAAATACAACCTCTGTGCGATGTTGACAAAGTGTGTGGCGTGTCCCTGCCGACATGGCTGCAGTACACTCCCAAGTGCAGCCTCGACCTAACCGTAAACAAACCTCTAAGAAACTGCAGCAAAACCCACGGCAACTTCCTTCATGTCCGCGGTGTTTTACGAAACATTCGCGAGAAGATTGTCCACAATGTTGGGCCGTGTGTCACAAATGCAAAAAAAGGGTAATGTGTCATCCGTTTGCAAATCCGACCGCATACATGATGTTCATGACCATGACGCTGATTCTGATTCTGTGTTGTCTGTCAATTGTACTTCTTCCCTTTCAGGGAAGTTATTCCTCACTGTCCAAATACTTGGTCGAGATGTTCGCATGCAGGTGGATACTGGTTCTGCTGCCACTATCATCAATTCTCAGATGTATCTTCAGTTGGGTTCTCCAAATCTGTCACCTGTCACTAGGCAATTATGAACTTACAATAAACAGAAGATTTCTCTCTTGCGACAATTTGATGCTGAGGTATCTTACAAATCTGTCATTCGCACTGTTCCCATATTTGTGGTCAACTATAGTAACATGGAGAATCTTTTTGTTTTCGATGCCTTTCGCGTTTTTGGGTTCTCCATAGATGACTCTGTGAATGTCGTCTCTGGTGCTATTCCTTATGCTCAATTGGATTCTTTGTTGACGACATTTTTGTCCCTTTTTTCTCCTGGGTTAGGCCATGTGAACGACTTTGAAGCTCATATCATGCTCAAACCAACTGCTCAGCCTAAGTTTTTTCAGGCTCAGCCCATTCCTGTGGCCCTTCGTGATCAGGTCAAATGGGAGCTGGATCGTCTCACTGCTTCAGGGGGTCTTGCTTCCTGTCACTTCCAGTGAGTGGTCCTCTCCTGTTGTTGTCATTGCTCAGCCAAATGGTGATATCCATCTCTGTGGCGATTTCAAAGCCACTGTAAATGCTCAATGCATTATCGACACTTACCCTATGCCTCGACCTGAAGAATTGTTCACTAAACTTGCTGGAGGCCAGTATTTTTCTAAACTTGACCTGTCAGAAGCTTATCATCAACTTCCTCTGGATGCTGCTTCCCGGCAGCTTCTGGTCCTTAACACACCTTTCGGCCTCTATCAATACCGACGATTGCCATTCAGGATTGCCAGCGTCCCTGCCCTCTTTCAGCGATTCTTGGAACAATTATTGCTCACTGTTCCTGGGTGTATAAATTACCAGGACGATATTGTTGTCACTGGCTCCACCACCGATGAACATCTTCAAAATCTCCACACACTTTTTCATGTCTTACAGACTGCTGGTCTTAAGTATAATCTTCAGAAATCAAAATTTTTTCAGGCATCTATCACGTACTTGGGGTTTCAACTCTCTTGGGATGGTATTCGTCCGCTTCAGCAAACTGTCACTGCGATCGATGCCCTTAGTCGCCCTACATCTGTTAAGGAACTGCAGGCCTTCTTGGGGAAAATAGCATACTATCACAAGTTTTTACTATCTGCTGCTTTGGTGGCTCAGCCATTGCATCGCCTGTTGCACAAAAATGTGCCTTTTCACTGGTCCGCATCATATGCGATGCGGCTTTCCAGAAATTGAAGACTATGCTGAAACAGGCCCCGTGCCTGGCTACTTATCGACCTGGCCAACATCTTGTTCCTGCCACGGTCGCCTCTAAATACGGGGTCGGTGCAGTCCTTGCGCAACGTTTTCTGATGGTTCTGAACAACCCATTGCTTATGCCTCCAAAACGCTCATGGATGCCCAACAAAAGTATTCTCATATTGAAAAAGAAGCTTTGGCCGTTATTTATGCTCTTCATATGTTTGGTGTTTTTCTCTATGCATCCAAAATTCATCTTGTTATGGATCACAATTCGCTTGTTTCCTTGTTTCATCCATCAACGTCACTTCCCGACAAGGCTGCACACCGCCTCCAGCATTGGACTCTTTACTTGTCTTGTTTCAATTGTGAGATTCATTTCTGGCTGACGGCTCAACATGCAAATGCTGATGCACTGTCTCACCTTCCCATGGGTCCTTATACGGCATTCGATAGGGATGAACTGTTGTGTTTCCACCTGGATGTTGCCGAGCAGTGGGTTTGGGAAGGGTTCCCCATCACCGGGGACCGGCTGGCGGCTGCTACGGGTTCTGACCCTACCCTCTCCCCGGTTTTATGCTGTATTCAGAAGGGTTGGCCAGATTGTCTGTCCGCTAAGACTTCTGATCCGTTGCAGAACTACTACACTTTGTGTTACTGCCTCACGGCTAGGGATGGTGTTATCCTCCATTCCACCGAAAATGCTTCACCGCGTGTTGTGGTACCTGCGTCTTTGCATGCTTTGGTCTTGTGCCTCCTTCACCAAGGGCACTTGGGTGTCTCTCACACAAAAACTCTGGTGCGCCGTCATGTGTACTGGCCCGGCATCGACTCTGAAATTGCACACATGGTTGCTGCCTGCGGCCCTTGTGTGTCACAGGTCGCCGCCCCAACATCATCTTTGTCACCGTGGCCTTCGCCTGAGAAGCCCTGGGAGCGTATTCATGCTGACTTTGTGGGACCTTTTTTAGGTACTTATTGGCTTCTCGTTATTGACGCCTACTCTAACTTTCCTTTCATTGTCCGTTGCACGCCGCCTACCACCACGGCAACCACCAATGCTCTATAGCTTGCATTTTCTCTTTGGAAGGCCTTCCATCTACTCTTGTTACTGATAATGGTCTGCAATTTGCCTCTTCAAATTTTGCGGATTTTCGTGCCTGTCACAACGTCATGCACATCTCGGCCCCTCTGTTCCATCCAAAGTCAAACGGAGAAGCTGAACGACTGGTCCGCACATGTAAGTCTCAGATGAGGAAACTCCTGACTTCTTCTGCTGCTGATGATGATGCGCTTCTCCAATTTCTGGCTTCTTACCATTCACCCCCAGGGGCTACCACAGTCCGTCTGAGCTCTTACATGGCCGACAGCCCCGCACGCTACTTCATCTTCTGCGGCCTTCCACCTCACGGCCGCGGGTGCCTTTGCATGTCTGGTTCACCGCTGCCAACCTTGTATGGATATAGGGATATGGCAGGTGGCCAAAATGGAGTCCTGGCCGCATCTTACGACACCATGGCCGATGCCTGTATGAAACCCGGACAGACACGGGTGTTGCAGTGCGTCATTTGGACCAGTTTCGGCCTTGTATGCTGGCAACGTGTGTTCCGGATGCCGGCCAGCCGGTGCCAGCACAAGAACTGACGCCACCAGGAGACATGCCCATTCAGGAATCAGATGACATCATCTGTCGGAGCAACTCTACTTGCCTCCTTCTGTTACGGACGCGGACACATCACCCATGTCTCCTGTTATAACAGCCGGGCTTGCCGCAACGGGCAGATTGGTGCATGGGGCCCCAGCAGATTCGTCCCCCATGTGTCCTGTCATCTCAACCCGTTATCATCAGGGTCACTTCCGTCGGTACGGGAAGCCTCCTCCTCAAGACTTTACGACCAGTCAAACAACACCTATGAACGTTAGCGATCTACAGGCCACCTCCATCAAGACCTGTGCAAAAAATTCAAAGGGGGGAAAAGCGTTGTGACTCGCCGATCTTTCAAAGTGCCGCCATGCAGTTACACGCATCCTCTACATGCAGCGCTCTCTGCCAACCATGCAGTAGCAGCGCCACCTAAGCGGCCAGCCAGCCAGCTTCCGCTAGACTTGGAGTCAGTTATGATTTGACTGTTAAAGTGTACACACATCTTACTGTATTTACTTGATCTGTGACTTTCATGTATTGCATCTTCCTTAAAATATATTTGTTCAACTTGAAGTTATTACAATATGCATATAGAATTGCAGGCAAAATAACAAAATAATTTTTGCTGAAATTCTAGTGCCTATAGCAAAAACTTTGAAAAGAAACCACAAAAAGTGTCTTGGTAATTGCTGATTTCAACATAGATTAAGCCAGTGAAGGCAGCAACTTAACAAACTTCATTGACACGATTCAAATATTGAGTTTCAATGGCAATTCCACTGATTTTACTCAAGTAAACAGAATGTTAGCAACATGTATAGATAACCAGTTATACTTACAATGAGGCAAATATGTTTCGTTTAGATTTAGGACTTTCTGATCATTGAGCTCTGTATATGGAGTTACTCAAAACAATAGACACTTGCTCCAAAAAAACTTACACCAAACACCAGTTCAGCACAGCTTATTCCATCCTGGATTTTCCATTGTTTGATTATTATTATTGAGCTTATTCTATCATAGATTAAATAAGGTGAAGTGGGCTATGGATCATAGTATTTCACATTCTGAAAAATTTGCTACTTTCTTGGAAAATTTCCTACATATTTTTAAAGAAACTTTCTCCCTTACTGTACATCATAAACAATAGGAAATAAAGTGAACTACTGAAAGAATGAAAATGTCTAGTTCAAGAAACAGACAGTGACATATAGAAATAAAGCTCAACAAAATCCAATATTTTGTTATCTATGCAAAAAAATTGCAAAGATATTTTTAAAAAAGTTGTAAAGGCAGCAAAAAGACTGGCAACCAATATATTTATTTTGGATTGTGAAAACAAATCAAAGGCATTATGGTCAGTGATCAAAGCTGAAACATGTGTCACAGCTACAGGCCATGATAGTTCTGAAATCAAGGTAGAGGACAAAACTATTGTAAATCCTGATCAATTTCAGAATGATTTAAGTGAATTCTTTATAAATGTAAACAAATCAAGCATCGATGTAGGTAAATTTCTTTAACATTGAGCAATTTGAAGGTGAACTTTTCAGTACATTCAGCAAAACTACAGTAAACGATATAGAAGACATGATACTATCACTAAAAAGTAAAATATCGGCAGAATGGGGTGGGATACCATCAACAATGTTAAAAACTGCCTCTAAAATAATTGCAGAGCCACTATCTACAATAGTCAACCAGTCACTTCAAGGAGGGTATTTTCCAGACTTATGGACTTATGGCACAAAAGAACATAGAGGAAACTATTGACCAATTTCTCTTCTTCCACCACTATCAAAAATATTTAAAAAGATCATTACAATACAAATTCAAAATTTCATAGAAAAACTTAATCTCAAAAAATCAATATAGATTTTAAACAGACAAAACCACAGTATCTACTGTAAACCATTTTTGTAGATAAAATTAACTCCTCTCTAGACAACTGATTGCATGCCACAGGAATTTTTTGTGATCTGTCAAAGTCCTCTGAAAGTGTGAACCACTGCTTGCTACTCTATAAATGGAGAAATATGGAATTAGGTGCACTGTATAGAATGGTTTAAGTCCTACGTAACCACCTAAAGACAAAGAGTGGTTACATCATCAGAGAGAGGAACTTATACTTCAGAATGGAAGACCATTTCACAAGTAATTCCCCAAGGTTCTGTGTTAGGTCCCATTCTGTTTCTGTTTTACATAAATGACCTACCACGTAATATTGAGAATCACTCAGTTTTATTTGCAGATGACACATCTGTAATCATTGAAAGTAACAGTATTGACAAAATTCCTCAAAATGTATTAAATACTTTACAAAAATTAGATAGCTGATTAAAATTAAACATGGAAAAGACTCAGTTAATGCAGTTTAAATCCAAACAAGCAAAGTTAAATGATATACAAATTAATCACAAAAACCAGGATTTGCAGGAAGCTAGCTGTGTGAAATTCCTAGGGATCCAACTGGCTAAAAATCTATTATTGGACTCACATATACATTACCTTGCAAATAAATTAAATAGCCTAGGATTTGCAATGAAGATATTACACAATGCTACCAGTGTGGACATAAGAAGAGTAGTATATCACACCTATGGAATTGTATTTTGGGGTAACTCCGACCAAATGTGTCGAATATTAAAACTTCAGAAAACCATCATTAGAAATATGCACAATGTAGGGCGAATGAAATGATATCACCCACTCCTAAAATATCGAATGAAATGATATCACCCACTCCTAAAATATCTAAGTACATTAAGTGTTCCCTCACTGTATGTCTATGAGCTGATTATCTTTGTGTATGGTAACCCTGATTTATTTGTAGCAAATCATTTTCAACATGATTGCAACACCAGAAATCAAAATAATTTATACTGCCCACCCATCATTTAAAATTTCATGCTCATACTCCATGTATATAGGCATGAAATTTATGACAAAGTGAAAGGAAGAGAATTGCTCAGCATAGACTCAGAAACACAGAAAAAAGCCTTATAGAAATGGGTGCAGAAATGTTTATATTCAGCAGAAGAATTCATGGAGGACAGCCAGAAAATTTGAGCAGGAGAGAGTAAGTACTTAGCACTATTAGTTTTTAAAAGTTTGTTACTTTTTAAGAAAAATTATTAGTTGCATATTAATTACATATATAGTACAGTATATTGTATTAAGTGTATTGTAAGAAAAATTGTAAACTAATTTTTGTGCTTTGATGAGTCTCCTGTACATTTAAGTCAATGACTTGAAGTTGTATGTACAAGGCAATAAGCTTCTATTGTATTGTATTCATACATATCTTGAATGCACAGTTATTTACATGTGGAATATTTATTTAGTTATCCTGAGCACAATGATGTGCTGATGTTTATGGATATTGTTTATTACTCTATGCTAAGACACTTTGATTATGTGAAGAAGAAATGATGTTACATTTGTTTCTTCAGATTACTATAGCATGCAGCTTTTTTATGGTTGTGGATAATGAGAACTGAAAATACTTCACATTTTGTTGCTGAAATTACGAATTATAGCATAA
Source organism: Schistocerca americana (assembly GCF_021461395.2). Lineage (NCBI taxonomy): Eukaryota > Metazoa > Arthropoda > Insecta > Orthoptera > Acrididae > Schistocerca > Schistocerca americana. The sequence goes on along the minus strand of NC_060125.1, from coordinate 214,515,545 downwards.
AGCCTTACCACACAGGAGAGATATTGAGAATGAAGTTCAGTTACTCTGCTACACTTTGAGCTATGCAGTCTGAAATGTGAAAGAAAAGATCAGAATTTGTCATTGATCATTTAATCATAAGAGAATGGGAAACATACACTGAACTAGACATTTGGAACTATTCTTATGATTACTTATCCTGCACTTACTTGTAACTTTGATGGACTGATATACTTATTGCCAGAAACATGTGTGTCTTTACTCGTCACTGCATTATGATGGTGTAGGGACACTGAGACAGGAAATGTATGCTCTGCTTATGCATTACTCATGTCATTAGAATTGTATTTTTGAAAACTGGACAGTAGAATAAATTATTTTTAGTTTTATGTTTGAAGTTTGAGGTTTTATTGATTGTATAACAATACAGCAACGTCATCAATATTTAGATGTAGTTGGTATTATCACATTTAGTAGTGAACAACTTTAGTGAAATACCTGTATGGAAAAGGAATTAGTTAGTTGCAGAGATTTATGAAAATATTCTTTCATTCTTTGTCGTATGTGGTATACACCATTGTATCTGTGTAAATAAATAGATGTTTTTACTTGGGATTAGGTATATTAAACTTTAGAATTCAGAATTGTCATTCATATTTGAAATGTGCCCTGGCATATCTGGTATAAACGCTACTGATTTGCATTACTTACCTTGAATATAAGAATGATGTACTTTTTATGTGATACTATTAAGTGGCATGTTTCTGGGGTCTCCTACAATGCCACCGACCTGCAACATCACCCTGCTGTGTGCTTCATCACTCCAGCTCTGCAAGCTCATTGGCTGAAGTCAGCCGAACTTTGCCTGGACTGCAGGAAGCAGACTAGTCGAGAGAACCCGCACAAGAGCAGCATAGACTCACCACATATATGGACCTTTTGGTGCATCTGCTGCGCCATTTTCCCTCAGCCTATTCAAGCCCACGTTACTAGACCAAAAGCTATCTAGTAGTCATCCATCATGTGTGTATACCTGCTCTCGCCTGGTGAGCAGCAGGTAGTTCTGTCTCCGCCAGCATAAGCAGAAGTTTCCCAGCACTACACCACAGCCCAGACTTGACATTGTCCTTGCCACCCTGGACCACTGCGCATGGGGACCCACTGCTCCATTTGTAGACTCTGAGGCTGGAACTCCTTGTATTGCTCATGAGATGGTACCTTAATTTTCTGCTTACTGTACATGAGTAAGGTGATAGTTGTTTTCGTTTGCAAGAGAACTTTTCAGAGGATAATCTCATACAAGGTTATTTATGTTGTTTTCAAGACCTTTTAGTTGTTAAAGAAGTCAGTCCCTTGTTTTTCAAGAAAGATTTTCATATTTGTTTTGAATTGCTAATAGAGTACAGAACTTATGTTTGTGAATATAAACTTATTGTGTCAATAAATGGATTTGTGAATATAACCACTGACTTTGTGTAAAAGTGCCCCAAACGAGGACACTTCAACTGGTGATGAAGTGTTTCAAGAATTTCACATGACTGTTCCAGATAGGACTCCTGTGTTTTTGTTGCCACAGCATCAGCAGACTTGCCTGTGGACTTTACTCATCTGATCCTCCTTTAGCTACAACAGGTGCAGCAAGCCAATGAGGCTCTGCTGGCAAAGCTCAGGCATCTGGCACACTCGCTCCGGAGGTTTCTTAGCCCGGGGACATGACACCTGCCCACAGCCAGGGAATCCTGCACTCACCACCTCCTTCTGTGCATTTAACTGTAAAGTAGAGCCATGGTCATGCTACACAGTGCATATGGAACAACATTTCTTGGTCCATGGGTTGACAGGTGACACCCAGTGGCACAATTATCTGCTGGCTAATGCCAGCCCCTTTGTGTATCATCTCACCCAAGAACTGCATCCTAAGGCTCATCCAGATTCGGTTTCCTATGTACTTGTGATGTCTAGCCTCTGACTACTTTGATTCCAACGTCCATGTGGACATGGCCCACCTCAATTTTTTAGTTATCACAAACTTTCACATGAATCTTCTTGAGAGTGGATTATGTGACTCCAGGGACTCTCTTGGAACTGTTATTTCCAGTTTGTGAATGGCTAGTGTAAATGTTCGTATGCTTCCTCCCATGTGTATGACATGATTCTAGTGCATTCCCCAGATGAGGCTCTCTGACACGATGCCCTCAACTTTAAGGATCTCTCCCTTGAGTCTTGCATTCCCATTATTTGGGCATATGAGCAATCTCAGTGCTCCTTAGCATCCCTGCAGCATCTAACATTGATCTTTGCCTCTAAGCCATCTCAGAACCTTCTGTCCCTTCCAAACATCCCCATGACACAGACCAGCAGGGTGGGTATCACCTGTGCACTCTTCCCTCCTTGTGATGTCTGTCAACTGGGCATCTCCTGTCACCCCCAACAATGATGGCTCCGGGGATGGTGATGGTCCACCACATGTTCTTTTGGTCCACATGATGCTCCCTTCTGCCCACAAACCAATGTCTCTTCCTTTCCTGCTTGAGGGAATCCCGGTTTCTCTCCAAATCAGTACTAGCCCTCTGCCATCATCATCAACTGGCCGATGTATAAGGCACTGGTATCTCCTCCCCTCCAGCCCTTCTGTACCCAGGTATGCAGTTTTAACAACAACCTCATTCCCATCAAGGGCGCCCTCTCAGCCTGTATTCAGTACGGGGACACAGCTCTCACAGGAAGTGGTCTGATGATTGATTTCCCTTGCGCCCATTCACTGCTCTGTGCCTGCAGTTTCATGATGCCAGTGCTCATGACAGTCAGGCAAAGGCCCATTCCCATGCCTCCAAAGTGTTTGCCAAGTGCCCCAAAGTGTTTTCTGCACCCTCTTCTGATGTCAAGGATGTTGATGCCCATGTCACACTTCCTCCATCAGCTGGCTGTTCCTAAGTTTTAAAAAGCTCAGACCATTCCCTTTGTTCTCAGTGACCATCTCTGACAGGATCTCTGTCATTTACAGGATGCTGGTGTCCTCACTCCCACCTCCACCAGTCACTGTGTTACCCTCATAGTTCTCTCTGAAAAGCCCAATGGTGCCTTGCACAGCTGTAGCGATTTCAGTGTCATGGTCAACTCCCAGTCAGTGGTGGACCTACCCCAGAGTTGAGGAGGTTTTCGCAAAAATCAATGTTGATGACTCCTGCCTCCAAGTTCCTTTGTGTGCAGCATCACTGGACAGTTTGGTTATCAATACCCTGTTTGGTCTTTTTCAATAGAATAATGTCCCTTTAAGTATCACCAGTGCACCAGCGATTTTCCAGCAGTGTCTTTAACAACTGCTGTGAGATGTTCCCCATGCTGCCAACTACTTAAATGATATGCTGGTTGTCAGAGCCTCCTCTGAAGACCTTGTGCACTATCTGGATGTTTTATTTGCAGTGTTTGATTGTGTGGGCCGCCATTGAAACAAGGGCAAGTGTGACTTGTTTGTACGTTAAATGGAACGTCTTGGTCATGTCCTTGGTACTTCCAGCATCTGACCAGTCCCACAGTTTGTTGAGGCCATCCAGAAGCTCCCTGTGTCTCAAGACAAGACTCAACTCAAATTTAAACTGAGCTTTTATCACCATTTCATTCCCCATGCAGCTGCTGTTGTGGAGCCTTTTCATCATCTCCTCCACAAGAATGTCCAGTGCCATTGGTCCCCTGAGTGTGTTCTGCTTATTAAAACAAGTGCTCCTCAAGCCTACCTGCTTGATGACCTGTGATCCCTCCCAGCCACTCATGCTCACCACCAACACCTCCAATTATGGTGAGGCAGCTGGTCTCTCCCACGTGGTCAATGGAGTGGATAATTGCATTTGTCTCTAAAAATCTGCCCAGAATAACTACAGCCAAATTGAAAAAGAAGCATTGGCCATTATTTTTGTGCTCAAAAAGTTCCATGATTGTGTCTATTTCTCCATTTACCTTCTATACAGACCATAACCCCCTGCTCTCCCTCCTCTGGGCTTCAACACCTGTCTCCATGAACAAAGGCTGCTATCTCCAGCACTGAGCCCTGTTGCTTTCTGCCTATTCTTGTGAGATTGTTTTTTGCCTCACTACCTGCCATGCCAATGCTCATCTCCCTTCCTGGTTTCCACTGGGAGAGAACCTGGCACTTGACACTGATCTGGAAGACTGCTGCCACCTCGACTCTGCTGCTGCTGACACCATTGCACAGCTACCCCTGGATGTTGACCTCATCCGATGCCTCACTACTGATGATCCTGACCTCTGCGTGGTCCCCCAGCACATCTGTAATTGCTGGCCAGCAAACTGGAAGGCTGTGGTGCACCTGGATCTTCAGGTTTTTTAGGGTCATTGCCAGGACCTCTCTTTCCAGGACTGGGTGTCCCACTCCAGGATGACAATGGCCGCACTTGGGTGGTCATTCTGGTGGCTCTCCACATCCTCCAGTTTGATCCACAAAGCACATTGTGGGACTGTTCTTACCGAACAGCTGAATCACCATCATGTCTACTGGTGGGGCAAGGATTCTGCTATGACAGATTTGGTCACCACCTGCCAGAGTCAGCAGGCAGCCGCACTTCAGTGTTATGTCCCATGGCCTATCACAGGCATTGCTTAGTCCCACCTCCATCTGGACTTCACCGGCCCCTTCCTTGGCTCTAAGTGGCTTATCACTATGGATGCTGAGTCTGACTTCCCATTCGTGGCCTGCATGTCTTCCACTTCCTCTTCACACACCTTTTGCGCCCTTACCCAACTTTTCTCCATTGAGAGCCTCCCTGAATCTACTGTCATTGATAATGGGCCTCAGTTTACTTCCTCTGAATTTTCTGCCTTCTGTGCTACTCGCAGCATTGCATTAATCCACACCATGCCTTTCCACCCTGACCCCAGTAGCATTGTCAAGCATTTAGTGCAGACGTTTAAGCGTCAAATGTCCAAACTATGCCAGCACCACTCCCTCAATGAGGCACTTCATCTTTTTCTCACATCATACTGAGCCACTCTGATGGAAGGCTCCTCTCCGGCAGAGTGAGTCCATGGTCAACCTCTCCACTCCTCTCTGTCCTTTCTCCACCCCGCCCCCCTCCCCACACCATCCCACCTCTTCCCCTTCTCGCTAGCATCGTATTTCTCCTGGAGACCCGGTCTGGGCTGTGAATTTTGTCCATTGTCAGCCTCGGTGGGTACCGGCCACTGTTTCTGATCTCCTGGGATTAGCTACGCTTCTCATCACACTTCTTGTTGGCTCCCAATCCCACAAGCATATCAACCAACTCTGCTCCTGTTGTGGTTCTCCACCTCAGGCAGACTCCACCCCTCCACACTCTGTTCCATATTCACAGGAGTTCCAAGTGGCTCACTGCACACTTAGCCGATGTGTTGCTTCTGCCATCTGGTGTACCCAGCCTGTTGATGCCTCCACCCGCCATCCCAATGTATGTTGACCGCCCCCCCCCCCCCCCCCCCCCACCCCCCTCATATCCCCTGCCTGGCCCTGTGGTGATGTTTGCAGCAACAGTACCACCTCAACTCTCCTCAGTCTCAGTGGGAAAGATTTAGCATGCTTTTGGAGTCTCCTACACTGTCACCAACCCACAACATTGCACTGCTACGCAGGTCATTGCTCCAGCTCTCCAGGCGCACCGGCCGAAGTCAGCTGAACTTCGCCTGGCCTGCAGGCAGCAGACTAGTTCCAGGGGTGTGCACAATAGCAGTAGAGGCCGCCACATATATGGACCTTTTGCTGCATCCACCATTCCATTTGTCCTCACCCAATCCAAGCCCAAATCGCCAGACCAATAGCTACCTACTAGTCATCTGCTACGTGGGTGTAACAGCCCTCACCCAGTGAGCACCAGGCAGTTCCATCTCTGCATCTCTGCCAGCAGAAGCGAATGTTCACCAGCACTACACTCCCACCTGGACTCGATGTCACCCTTGTCACCCAGGACAACCACTGCTCTGGGTGTGTATTCTGAGGCTGGAACTCGTTGTATTGCTCATAATACGGGACTTTAATTTTCCGCCTACTGTACATGGCTAAGAAGATAGTCATTTTCGTTAGCAAGTGAACTTTTCACAGGATAGACTCATGTAAAGATTTATTTATGTTGTGTTCAAAGAACTTTTTGTTGTGACAGTGCCACGACATTTAACAGTGCCGCCATTGCAGTACGGGCAAACGGCGATAGAGGCGCTCCGCAACTCGGCTGAGCGCGGGAGCGCCACCTAGCTACGAACGGCGCTGGCCGCATGTCACGGCACGGCAGTCGAATAAGAGATACTGAGTTGTTATCATGTAACCAGCTATTGTTTCTAAGTGAGTGTATTTGAATATCCACGCAATTATTGGTGATTAAAGGTTATAACACTTTTTGGCGACGAGGTCGGATATTTTCACTGTGTTGCGGATTTGTGTGTTCGTGACGAGGCAGACATGGAACAGCTTATGCAAGCGCTTATTGAACAACAAACACAGCTGATGGCTGCTATTCAGGCACAACAAACACAGCTGACAGCTGCTATTCAGGCGTTGTCGACGTCGCTTACTCATCGTCTGTCTTCCTCTTCTCCGCCTCCATTCCCTCCTTACAACGAGGCCGCTGAAGACTGGGAGGATTATGAGAAGCGTTTGTGGCAACACTTCTTCGCTTTCGGCGTTGTCGATGCTCCTATGTGTAAGTCGTTATTTCTATCTTGGATTTCCCCACGGATCTATCAGCTGCTATCTCAGTTAGCCCCTCTGCGGGAACCGGCCTCTCTGTCCTTCCAAGAAATGTGTGACTTATTGTCTAACTATTACCGAAAAAACACCCACGCTGTTGCCACCTGCGTGGCATTCTACCAGTGTCGTAAACAGCCCCATCAATCTTACTGGGCTTGGGCGGCGGAACTACACGGTCTGAGTAGGAAATGTCAGTTTGTCACGGACACTCATCATGAGTCTTATGCTGATTCAACGGTTAGGGATGCTATTCTATGGCTTGCTCCAGATAAAGAAGTTCGGCAACGTGCCCTACAACTGCCAAACCCATCATTGTCAGAAGTTCTAAGCATCGCTCAATCCTTTGAAGTGTCTCACGCTGCTGGCACACAAATAGACGCGTGGTGTGATGTAGGCGCTGTACAGTCAACTTTCGACACGGACAATTTGCCTCTTTCACAGGAGAACGAAGATGTGGCGGCAGTTCACTCGCGTAAACAACGTCGCGTTGGGCCGCAATGTTTGCAGCGAAAACAGCAACCACAGAAGCAGGTTCGTTCCGCACTTCCTTCTTGTCCACGTTGTTTTGTACAGCATGACAGGGCCGCGTGTCCAAAACGTTGGGCCATGTGTAATTCATGTAGGAAAAAAGGCCACATTGCTTCTGTGTGTCAGTCCCCTAAAGTTCCTGTCGACGAGGACGAGGCATCGGACATGGATGTTAACTGTGTGCTTTCTCAAACAAATAAGTTGTTTGTTACTGTTCGTGTTCTGGATAAAGACATTCGCATGCAAGTGGTCACTGGCTCTGCAGTAACTCTCATTAATTCTCGCACGTATTTGGAGTTGGGCTCCCCTCCCTTGTCTCCAGTTATGCGAAATCTGAGAACTTATAATAAACAGAAAATTCCTATCATTGGCCAGTTTGATGCTTCCACTGCCTACAAGTCTGTTGTTAGGCCCCTCACGTTTTATGTGGTGGATCATGCGGGCAATGAAAACCTGTTCAGTTATGAAGCTTTCCAGTTGTTCGGGTTCTCCATTGATGATGATGTGCACCTCATATTGAGGGTATTCCATATCAACAGCTGGATGGATTGTGTTCTGAATTTTTGTCCATGTTCTCTCCTGGTCTGGGTCGTGCCAAGGATTTTGAAGGCCACATTACTCTTAAACCTACAGCTCGCCCTAAGTTTTTCTGGGCACACCCTATTCTGGTGGCGTTGCATGCACCTGTCAAGGCTGATATAGACAGGTTAACAGCTTCAGGGATTCCCTTTCCTGTTACCTCCAGCGAATGGGCATCGCCAATCGTGGTGTTTTCTAAACCAAACGGAAGTCTGCGATTGTATGGTGATTTTAAAGCCACTGTCAACGCTCAGAGCCTCATTGACACTTATCCTCTTCCCCGTCCTGAGGAGTTATTTACCAAGCTCGCTGGGGGCCAGTTCTTTTCCAAACTTGGCTTATCGGAGGCGTACCATCAGTTGCCGTTGGGTGCTTCTTCCAAGGAATTTCTTGTCATCAACACTCCTTGTGGGTTGTATCAGTACCAGCGGTTACCATTTGGCGTCGCTAGTGTGCCGGCCATTTTTCAGCAGTTTTTGGAACAGCTCACGGCTTCCGTTCCCGGCTGCATAAACTATCTGGATGACATTGTTGTCACAGGGGCCTCCACTGAGGAGCACCTTCGCAATTTGCGTTCACTGTTTCGGGTTTTGCATTCGGCTGGGTTGAGGTGCAATCTGGACAAGTCACAGTTCTTCCAACCCTCCATTGTGTATCTTGGTTTCCACTTGTCCCATGAGGGTATACGTCCTCTACGTCAGCACGTTGCGGCCATTAACACTCTACCCCGGCCGTCTACGGTCAAAGAACTTCAGGCGTTTCTAGGCAAGATTGCTTATTATCACAAATTCATTCCATCCGCAGCAGCGGTAGCTCATCCTCTGCATCAGCTGTTATGCAAAAACGTCCCTTTCTGTTGGTCCGATGAGTGTGAGCAGGCTTTTGTCTGCCTGAAGGCTCATTTGCAGTCGGCGCCTTGTCTTGCCACATTCCGTCCGGGTCAGCACTTGGTTCTGGCGACTGATGCATCACAGTATGGCCTAGGGGCTGTTCTCACCCATCGGTATGAGGATGCGTCGGAACGACCCATCGCCTATGCTTCCAAGACCCTCAATGATGCGCAGTGGCGTTACTCTCAAATCGAAAAGGAGGCGCTCGCTATCATTTATGCTCTAAAGAAGTTCAGCGTTTTTTTGTATGGTTCTAAGTTTCACCTCATCACCGACCACAAGCCACTTGTCTCTCTGCTCAGCCCATCGGTGTCGCTTCTGGATAAGGCAGCTCACTGCCTGCAATATTGGGCCTTATACTTGTCTCATTTTCACTATGAGATTCACTATCACCCCACGGCCCAGCACGCCAACACTGACGCATTGTCGTGATTGCCGATGGGCCCTGACCCGGTTTTTGATCGTGATGAACTACTCTGTTTACGCATTGATGAGGAAGGACGTCGTGCGGTCGAGGGTTTTCCACTTACAGGTTTGGAGGTCGCGTCAGCTACTGCGCAGGAGCCGGTCCTGCGTCAGGTGATCGGTTTTGTTCAACGGGGTTGGCCGGACAGGACCAAGGGCCGGGCATCAGATCCCCTTCACAACTACCATGCCTTGCGCCTTCGTCTGTCTGTTTGTGATGGTGTTGTTCTTCTGGCCATGGATGGCGCATCTCCACGGGTTGTGGTGCCAGCCTCTCTTCGCAAAGACTGAAAGGCACAATTTGACTGAAAGAAGGGATCAGATGAGGGGACTCATTCTGAGACATCAAGGGATCACTAAAGTGTGGCTGCATGAAGGCCGTTGGGGTATTTCTTGGACTAAGTCCCTGGCCCGCAGGCACGTTTATTGACCCGGTATTGATTCGGACATCGCCCACATGGTTGCTGCGTGTGGTCCGTGTGCTCAACAACTGACTGCACCTCGTACACTGCCCTCTCCGTGGCCTGATCCGGCGCAGCCATGGGAATGGGTGCATGCTGACTTTGCCGGCCCCCTCCTCGGTACTTATTGGCTACTGTTGATTGACGCCTTCTTGAAGTTGATGTTTCCATTTGTTGTTCGATGTCCGTCGCCCACCACTGCGACGACGACGCTGGCTTTGTCCAAAATCTTTGCGCTAGAAGGTCTTCCATCCATGATCGTCATGGACAATGCCCCTCAGTTCTCTTCGCAGGCCTTCCGTGATTTTTGTACTGGACAAGGGATTCATCATGTTACAGCACCGCCCTTCCATTCGCAATCGAATGGGGAGGTCGAGTGCCTTGTCCGCACTTTCAGATGCCAGATGAAAAAATTCCGTAGTGATTTTTCCACAGATGACGCTCTGCTGCAATTTCTGAGTTCTTATCGCTTCACGCCGCTGGGTGATCACAGCCCTGCTGAACTCTTGCATGGCCGCCAACTGCGCACTCTACTGCACCTGCTTCACCCTGTCAGGCCTTGTGCTGTGTCCCATAGTGCGGGAAAATACTCAGTGGGCGCTGACGTGTGGGCACGAGGGTATGGATCTCGCCCTAAATGGATTCCAGGGGTGGTCAAGGCTCTTCGCGGCCGCCGGCTTTGTGAAATATGTGCGGACGACGGCATGGTTGTTCGCCATTATGACCAGATGCGCCCATGAGTGGTGGCCACGCCGGTGCCACCGCCCCTTCCTTTGCCTCCACCAGCCCGAGAAGCCAGTCCTGTCGGTGCTGCCGATCTACCGTACGTGTTGATGCAGCCGACGTCGCTACCGCTTCTGAGTACGCTGGAACCGGCCCCAGGCGCAACGCCGCCTTCTCCGGGACCCATCTCACTGGAGCACACCCCCAGGTCCACGACACCTATGGATGCTGCTCCGGAGTTTTCACCCATCATCTCGTCCAGGAGGCACGTTCCGCGCACGAGCTTCCGTCCTGGACATTTTCAACCATACTCTCGTGTCTCTCCGCGGGATCTTCTCGGGGCCTCACAAGAGGCCATGGATGTCTCCGCACTGTCCATGTCTCCAAGGGGGGAAAAGTGTTGTGACAGTGCCACATTTAGCAGTGCCGCCACGACAGTACGCGCAAACGGCGATAGAGGCGCTCCGCAACTCGGCTGAGCTCGGGAGCGACACCTAGCCACGAATGGCGCCGGCCGCATGTCACGGCGCGGCAGTCGAATAAGAGATACTGAGTTGTTATCATGTAACCAGCTATTGTTTCTAAGTGAGTGTGTTTGAATATCCACGCAATTATTGGTGATTAAAGGTTATAACACTTTTACTTGTCAAAGAAGTCATTCCTTTACTTTTCAAGAAGGATTTTTCTCATTTGTTTTGAACTGCTAACAGCACGGAAGTTACATTTGTGAACATAAACTGATTGTGTCAATAAACTGATTTGTGAGTCTAATCACATACTTAATGTAAAATTGCCCTTAGCTGGGACACTTCACTAACTTTTGTTTATGTCATGATTATTTACACATTCTGGAATCATTCAAGTTGAAACACACTCTACCGATGACTTGTTACACATTGTAGAAGAGATATGATATGCGAAAGCTTGAATTGTGTGTGTATGTTTGTGTTTGTTTGTGTGTCTATCGACCTGCCAGCGCTTTTGTTCGGTAAGTCACCTCATCTTTGTTTTTATATAAATTTTTCCCACGTGGAATGTTTCCTTCCATTACATAGATATGATATTTTACTTGAGATGTTCTGCCATTATGCAAAAGAAAAGCAATACTGTTATGCCAGGTTCGCAGCAGAGCTTCTGTAAAGTTTGGAAGGTAGGAGACGAGGTACTGGCAGAAGTGAAGCTCTGAGGATGGGGCGTGAGTCACGCTTGGGTAGCTCAGTTGGTAGAGCACTTGCCTGCTAAAGGCAAAGGTCCTGAGTTCGAGTCTCGGTCCGACACACAGTTTTAATCTGCCAGGAAGTTTCATATCAGCACACATTACACTCCAGAGTGAAAATCTCATTCTGGAAACATCCCCCAGGCTGTGGCTAAGCCATGTCTCCGCAATATCCTTTCTTTCAGGAGTGCTAGTTCTGTAAGGTTCGCAGGAGAGCTTCTGTAAAGTCTGGAAGGTAAGAGATGAGGTACTGGGAGAAGTAAAGCTGTGAGGAAGGGGCGTGAGTCGTGCTTGGGTATCTCAGTTGGTAGAGCACTTGCCCGCGAAAGGCAAACGTCCCGAGTTCGAGTCTCGGTCCGGCACACAGTTTTAATCTGCCAGGAAGTTTCATATCAGCACACATTACACTCCAGAGTGAAAATCTCATTCTGGAAACATCCCCCAGGCTGTGGCTAAGCCATGTCTCCGCAATATCCTTTCTTTCAGGAGTGCTAGTTCTGTAAGGTTCGCAGGAGAGCTTCTGTAAAGTCTGGAAGGTAAGAGATGAGGTACTGGGAGAAGTAAAGCTGTGAGGACGGGGCGTGAGTCGTGCTTGGGTATCTCAGTTGGTAGAGCACTTGCCCGCGAAAGGCAAACGTCCCGAGTTCGAGTCTCGGTCCGGCACACAGTTTTAATCTGCCAGGAAGTTTCAATCCTGTTATGCTCTGTGTAAAAAGAGAATATGTATCTAAATGCAAATGGCGTATGTTGAGTAAATATTAATAGATGACTGGAAATGTCTTTAGCAATAAAATGAGACTGATGATTGTTAGACTGAGATCAGAGTGAACAGAGAGAGCTGAAATACTGTAAACTGACTAGTTGTATAGAGAGATTTGTACAAAATCTGTCTGCATTATTTTTGAAGTGAACAGAAATTTGGGACATAAGCTGTGCTTGGCTGCCACAAATTAAAGTTAGGAGATATATTGAATTTTGTCTACTTCATTCCAATACGATTGTTAAAATGAGCCATATCATGAAAAAAAGACTAACTTTGTAGTATATAAGAGGAAATTGAAAAGATTTTGTTCTATTATGACCATTTGCCGATAAATAATATGCTGTCTGTGTTGTATTTACTGCAATATATATAAATGTTTAGTTATTGTACGTTGTTATCTGTTCTGTGGAATGCCTGCAAAAATTTTGTCCTGTCTGTGGGTGTACAATATGTTTTTTGGGAAGGGGGTGGATAAGGGGGGGGGGGGGGGAAGTATTGAAGTGTAATACATCATTTTTCATATGATTCCAAGAACTAATTTTGCTTGTCTTTCACATGACACTAAAGTTAATTCAGTCTGCTTAATTAACTGTTATATTGTTCAGCAGGACCCATGTAGGTAATGTCACTTTTTGAACACCGAAATGTGATTTTCAATAATATCACGTCAAAGTACTCATCAGTACTATATCCATCCATTGCTAAGAACATGTATAATCAGTTTGTTGAGTTACAATTAGAGCTGTTCAGTTATGAACAATCAAATAATGAAAGAGACACCAAAAATACTGTTACAACACTGATTAACATACTGTCAGCTTACTACGCAATTGATAATCATAACAACACTTACTTACTTACTTAGTAATTACTGAAATCATAAAGCAAAATCTTATTGACAATGTAAACAAAGTGATTATTTGGACTACTGTAATATTTATTGAAATTTTGTTCATATCAAATAATAATGTACGTATATTGGAAACCAGGAACATATTAGGAAGATTTGGGATGGAGTAGTTTCTGTGTGATTAACAAAAATGTAGCCAGCATTGTTAATTCAAAGCATTTTGATAGTATTTCCTTTAAAACAGAAGATCTGAGATTGCTTTTATATCACTTTCTATGCATTTCATTTGTAACTAGTGGATAATGTTATTTTTTGTAGCTGCTGATAGCTTTTGTAATTGTAATTAGCAAGTTTGCTGTATGTAACAATGTATTGATTGTTATAAAGGTATATAAGGAGTGTAAGAGGAGGAGTAGAGATCACCAGTATGATGTACGATTACAATGAGTACTCTGTGATGTAGTAAATAGTACACCTGAAACAACAACTGTCATTACACAATTTGAGAACCATGCAGTTCTCTGGTCATTTTCACGAAACTGCATCTGCAGTGAACCCTTAGATTAGATTAGATTAGTTTTTCATTGCATAGATCCATGCTGAGGAGATCCTCATGGATGTGGAACATGTCAATATTTTTTTTTTTTTTTGAGGTGAAATAACAATAATAATAGTATGAATATATACAATACATAATTTGTTTCTATTAAAAAAATCATCAATGGAGTAGAAGGAGTTGGCCACTAGTAAGTCTTTCAACCTCCTTTTAATCTGATCTTTATTTGTAACTAAATTTTTTATGTTTGCTGGCAAATTATTGAAGATTAGTGTTCCTGAGTAGTGGACCCCTTTTTGAACTAAAGTAAGTGCTTTTAAGTCCTTGTGCAGATCATTTTTGTTCCTGATATTGTATATATGAATTGAGCTGTTTGTTGAAAAAAGAGATATCATATTTAGGACAAATTTCATTAAGGAGTAAATATACTGAGAGGCAGTAGTTAGCATACCCAGTTCTTTGAAGGGGTTTCTACAGGACGTCTGTGAATTTACTCCACAAATAATACGTATTACACACTTTTGGACTCTGAAAACTTTTGTTTACTTGAACAGTTACCCCAAAATATTATACCATATGACATTATGGAATGAAAGTAGGCAAAGTATGCAAGCTTTTTCATTTTTATGTCGCCTATGTCAGCTAACGCTCGAATTGCAAAATTGCAAATACAGATTTGTTAAGGCGTTTCTGCAGTTCTGTGGTGTGCTCCTCCAAACTGAATTTATTATCAAGTTGTAATCCCAGGAATTTAAGACTGTCGACCTCTTCTATCTGCTCTTCTTCATACTTTATGCATATGCTGCGTGGAAACCTCGTACAGGTTCTGAATTGCATATAGTGAGTCTTTTCGAAGTTTAATGTCAGTGAGTTGGCTTTAAACCATTTATTAATATCCAAGAAAATATCATTAGCAGATCTTTCTAGAACTACACTCAACATACTATTTATTGCAATATTTGTGTCATCTGTAAACAAAACGAACATTGCTTCTGGCAGTGTAACTGATGGGAGATCATTAATGTACACAAGAAAAAGCAATGGCCCTAAGATGGATCCTTGTGGGACACCACATGTAATTTCTCCCCATTCTGATGATGACTGACGACTTAATTCACTAGTCCCTTGCACTGACACCCTTTGTTTCCAATTAGCGAGGTATGACTTGAACCATTCTGGAGCACTGCCCGTGACACCATAGAATTCTAATTTATTTAAAAGATGTTGTGGGTCACACAATCAAATGCCTTTGACAAATCACAGAAAATACCTACTGCTTGTAATTTGTTATTTAATGAATTAAGTACATTTTCACTGTAGGTGTAAATAGCCTTCTTGATATCAGAACCCTTCAGAAATCCAAACTGTGTTCTTGATAATATGTTATTTGTGGTCAGATGGTTGAGAAGCTGCCTGTACATTACTTTTTCTAAAATTTTTGAGAATGCTGGCAAAAGCGAAATCGGTCTGTAGTTTGATGGTATCTTTTTATCCCCTTTCTTGAATAGAGGCTTAACATCTGCATATTTTAGCCAGTCAGGTAATGTCCCAGTTATAATTGACTGGTTACACAAGTAACTTACAGTTGTACTAAATGCACAAGAACATGCCTTAATTAACTTTGTAGATATTTCATCATAACCACTAATACTTTGTTTTTAAAGATTTTATTATGGAAGTTATTTCTTTTGGTGAAGTGAGTGACATATTCATGGTTCAAATGGCTCTAAGCACTATGGGACTTAACTTCTGAGGTTATCAGTCCCCTAGAACTTAGAACTACTTAAACCTAACTAACCTAAGGACATCACACACATCCACGCCCAAGGCAGGATTCGAACCTGCGACCATAGCGGTCGCGCTGTTCCACACTATAGCGCCTAGAACCGCTCGACCACAGCAGTGACATATTCATGTACCTGAAGCTATTTGTAAAGACTAGTTTTAGATATTCAAGGGCATTATTTACCGATCCTGACAATCCCATTCTATCAGTAACAGATATAAAGTACTTGTTAAATAGATTTGCCACACTATGCCCATCAGTTATTAATGTGTCATCTACCCTTAATTCTATTTGCTCCCGCTCCTTTCTGGTTCTACCGGTCTCCTCTTTCATTAAATCCCATGTTGTTTTTATTTTGTTCCCTGACATTGCTATCTTCTTCTCGTAGTTCATTTGTTTAGATGTCTGAATTACTTTTTTCAATATTTTACAGTATTCCTTGTATTTAGCTAAATCATCAGCATTGAAGCTATTCTTGGTTGACAGATACATTTTCCTTTTTGTCTTACAGGAAATCTTTATTCCTTGTGTAATCCATGGTTTTATTATAGACTTCTGTTAAATTTGAGTAACTTTTAGAGGAAAACAGTTTTCAAACATGGTACTGACATTGTTAATGAATGTGTTATATTTTTCATTCATGTCTTGAGCACTATAAACATCTTTCCAGTTCATATCTTTGAGCAGTTTTCTAAAACACTCAATTTTTGGTTGATTGACTACTCTCCTGTACTCAGATTTAGCAGTCTTGATAATCTGCTTAGAATTTACATCTAAAACAAGGAGCTGCATGTCATGATCTGATAGTCCATTTATTACAGGTTTTATGATATGATTTTGTTCCTTTGATTTGTCTATAAAAATGTTATCAATGGCTGTACTTGAGGATTTAGTGACCCTAGTTGGAAAGTTTACAGTGTGAATTAGATTGAAAGATAACATTACTAACTGCAGTAAATGTTTACTGGAAGACTGCATTAGAAAATCTGTATTAAAGTCACCAGCAATCAAAATTTCTTTGTTTCTTCCTGTTAAATAACCCAACAGAGCTTCTAGATGAGTTATGAATAGATTATAATTTCCTGCAGGTGCTTGATAAATAGTACTATTATATAGGATCTGTTATGGAATTCTACTTCTGTTGCACATGCTTCTAGATGCTGCTCTAAACAGAATTTGTTAATGTCAATGTTCTTGAATTTATGGCAGTTTTTAATAAATGTGGCAACTCCTCCTCCATCCATATCTACTCTGTAGAAGTAGGAAGCTAGCTTATATCCTGAAATGTCTAACATATCACTTGATGTTCAGAGAGGCAGATTATGTCAATTTGGTTAGATGAACTCATTTCATCAATACGAATGAGTAGTTCATCAACTTTATTTCTGAGTCCTGGAATATTCTGGTGTAATAAAGATAACTGATACTGCATACTAATGGGATTATAACTGCTTTGGCGAAGATGAACTGGCAGTTTATGATTACTTTCTGTTAAACATTGTTTAAATGGAGGCTGTATGCTAAAATCTGACTCCTGTTCATCTGTTTTCTCAAACTGAGTGTGTCTGCCAATCTCTCTTAAAACTCGTTTCCTTTCCCCCTTCCCTATCCTAAAAAAGGCAGCCCTCTGATACCTGTTTCCACTGGTATTTTACCACTTGTGACAGTGTCCCCCCCTTAAGTTTTCTGCAATCAGCCCAGACAGTTTTCCCTTACCTTTCCTATTGAGAGCACCAAGTGCAAGCTAAGTTAATGGCATTAATTATTATTCTAGAGGTAGCAAGTTACATCCACCAAATTAAAAGAACTTAATTTAAAACTACCATTACCATTAGGAAAAGATGATTTGCTTTCAGTTTACTTTCTTTTTTACGACAACATTCTTTTATTCCCAGCATTGCAGTTACACTGCATACATCAATGTATTTGATTTTTCCATCACATTAGTAGAGTTATTGCTATCATAATTCTCAAGCTACTTTATCTCATTAGTGGGCTATAGCTTTTCCAATAATCTACCCCAAATATTTGGCTATAACCTAGAGCCACTAACCTTTCTTTAAATTTAGTAATACCACCTTCTTTGTTTGATTTGTTTAAATATCCACTTACTTTCCATAACATCATCAACTTTTGATCTATCAATAAGTTGTCTTGTATTGTAGTATTTTGGGCTACTCATCTCTGACTCTGTGACGATATGCCATGCACCCCTATGAAATGAGACTAAAGCATCTTCTACGGATGTTAAATCAGATGGATTCACTTGATATGTGGTAGCTAATAAGCATGCAAAGAGTCACAAATCACACCTTTACAGTTTTCCCATATGTGAAGAGTGTTGTGATCCCACTTCGCTATTTACATTGGAAATTGCAATTTACAACACTGTATTGCTCTCCTTATGCACACATCACTACCTTTGCTGCAGGTAGCTACACTGTCTTCTGTATCGTATCTATCTTCTTTTTCGACCCGAGATTGGTCCTCATCTCTTCGAACAGCTGTTGACTCAGGTGCTTCATCTCCTGTTGGTTCTGCTTGTTGGTTGTTGTAGTCTGCTTCATGTTTGCTTCCTCTGGAAGACACAGTTCCTTGTTTACTGTAGCCTTCAGAAGGAATACTCTCTTGCCAAAGATGGAATCTCTTCTCATAAGAATTTTTTCCTGTCCATGGTTCCACAGATGATATCCTTTCTATCCTACTTCCACTCCAAGATAAACACATTCTTCTGTTCAATCCCTGAGTTTATCAGATGGCTAAGTGCTCACCCAGGCTCTGCAACCAAACACACTAACCCTTTTCAAACCTTCTTTAAAACGTTCTTTTTGCTTCCAGAATTCATATGGGGTTTTTACACAAAAGAATCTAGTTGGGCATCTATTTCAGATATAGCAGACCAACATCAGAGCTTCTCCCCAAAAGGTGTTGGACAGACCTCCTTGGAATAGTAGACTCCTCATGGTGCATATTAGTGTTTAAATAGGGCACTAAGCTTTTCTGTTAGATGTGCCCTCAGCCTTGAACAATTCTTTAAATTTGCTGCTTATGTACTTGGCCCTATTGTCTGATTCGAAACTTTGCAGTTTCCTTCCTGTCTCACACTCAGCACATCCCTCAAACTCCACAAAAGAGTCAAACATGTCACTTCTCTGCTTTAGAACTTTCACTAGTGAATATCTTGAGTGACCATCCAGATAAGTAGCATAATAATGTGCTCTACCCAAGAAGGTCTGTCTGGTATAACCTACATCACTATGTACCAGTTACAGAACATTTTAAGTAGTGATGTGGCTTGGTTTGAAATGCTGTCTTTACTTTTTCTTGCACACACTCACACTACAAATTTTTCTTTGTACTTACTAGCTCCACATACTCTGGGTAAAGCTTCTCTGTGTTCAAGTTTTTGGTGCCACAAAACTTCTGCTCATCTGGCTGCTGTCTCATTTTCCACTTGTGTTTCTGTCTTTAATGACCTCAGTGTTGATGGGAATTTAAGTCCTGTTGTACAATTTTATTGTTGATGCACTTTGTTGCTGTGTGACCTCACTGCACTGTTATTCACTATGTAATATTTGCAGTGCATTAAATAACAACACTGCTTGATGATTTTTCACTCAACATTTCCTTGTTACCTATAGGTAGTCTAACTTCACTGTTTTCTAATCTAATACACTTTCCTTTCTTGTCCATCTGTTTAACAGACAACAAGTTCTCATCTAGTTCTTTCACCAGACACACTTCTATAAAATGAATTGACTTATTACCACTAATTTTATTGCTTTCATAATAACACTTCTCTTAACAATCACTTTAGTAACTTTCCCATCACCTCACATTCACTTCTCCAAAGTTACACATCTCTAACTCCTGTAGTATCTCTTGGTGACAAGTCATATGATGTGATGCTTCTAAATCCAGAATCCACACCTTTCCATCAGCACCTCCTCCATCTTGGTCCTGTCATAGCCACTATTTCACCATTTTCCTTTGTATTTGCACCTTATGAATCTTCGCTGTATGGGTCATTTTTAGCACTTGAGCTTCCACTCACTTGCCCTGTATGCTGATTTTCTGGGAATATTCTCCTTACTCGGCAAGTCCATGCTTGTTTCTATTGACAATGTGGGTTCTCCCTGGCAATGTGGTCTGCTTCTCCACTGGAAAAACAGAGTCTGTTTCCGTTGAATATGTTCTTTTCACCTATTTTGGTTTTTGTTTATGGTTTTTGTATTGGCTCTGGACAAACTTGAGTTGCTTCTGACCTCCATCTTGTGCTGCATATGCTTTGGCTTTTCCTCAGCACTCGAGGGACTTGAGCTCTTAAGGAAGTCTTTATACTTCTCTAGAGCCAGCCCGAGAAGCATGAAGCCTGCAAATGTTTTGTCATATCCCTTGCTTCACTAATCTATTGGCAGCCACTTTCTTTGTTACACAGCCATCCATAGTCATATTGTCTTCTTTCTTTATATTTACCAAGTCTCTTATCTTGGACACAGTGCTGAGTAGACTGTTGTTGCAGTATATCTTTTTGACCTTCTCCCATGCTTCCTTTGCTAATTTCAAAGTACCAATTGTCTCTAGATAGTGGTCTTCAGCCACCATTGGAATGATGGGTAAGGCCATCTCGTTTGCCTCAAGATGCTGTAGTGTCAGTGAATCAACACTGATGGACCACATAAAATAGTTATTGCTGCGCAGATGATCAATCTTCATTGATGGTTCCATCATTCTGAATTGTTGTCTTCATCGTTGGCTATTGAAGAATGTTAGATACATCATCTTCATCAGTATTCGCACTTAATGTTCTTACGCAGTAGGCCCATAACCCCTGTTGCAATTTTCAAGTGTGTGACATGTAATAAGATCTGGATTAGGGTACGTGGTTGAACTATAACACACACATCACTGTTAATAAACAT
Source organism: Schistocerca americana (assembly GCF_021461395.2). Taxonomy (NCBI): domain Eukaryota; kingdom Metazoa; phylum Arthropoda; class Insecta; order Orthoptera; family Acrididae; genus Schistocerca; species Schistocerca americana. The sequence goes on along the minus strand of NC_060125.1, from coordinate 214,495,100 downwards.
ATTGCAGATAAACACACACTTACAATGCATAGAATGACACTACAGTGACATTATCATCATTACACAGAAATGTTTTGGGACAAATTACCAAGCTGCACCAAAGGGCACATATAGAAAAGAGTTACATAAGCTGAAAATCTCTTGGTTTCTGAGTGTACTGGAAATGGTGCTGAATTCAAATGGTGGTCACCGCATTAACTAAACAGAATTGAAACAGATAGGCAGGTGGAGTCCAAGGGTGTTAGAGGCACAAAGCACTCATTGTAGGAAGAGTTCCCATTTGCACTATTCAGAAAAGCTGTTATTGGTGGAAAGAATGCATATGGCACAGGCTGTGAAGCAATCATTAAACTGAAGTGCATTGTGTTGGGCAGCAATTTCAGCAACTGGGTGGTGCAACTATCTTTGGCTATACTTTGGAGGATGGCATCCACGCAGACATATAACTTGTTATGTCATGCCTATATAGAATGCAGTATAAATTCTCCTGATTTCCAACTTCACATTCCTATCAGCGTGCACAACACCATGTCAAGAAATGGTTCAGTCTGTGCAACTCATACTCCCACCTTGGACTACCACTGTCCACCACCACTACAAGAATCTCCATTAATACCCCCCTCTCCCCCACATCACACATTTCCCCATGGCCACCAAACCCTGTGTTACAGTACTACATTTACCACACAATCAGAGATTCCCTTCCACTGCCCTACAGATTCTAGAGTTAATATAGACCTGCAACATGAACCTTTCCTCCAAAAGTCTCAGTCCCATAGACATATCACTGCTTTCAAAAGGCTTCCCAAATTTGATCACACTTGATTTGTTGAAGATCTTTCCTTCTCCCATTCCAATAATGGAAGCACTTTTCTGTTACTAATCCTGACAGTCAGACTCAATTCAAAACCATCTGTGGATGCTGCCTGACTCAATTTACTCCTCCATCCAACAATGATTCATCCCCACTGCCCCCAGATTCCCACCATTAAATTTCTAAGATTTCCTAACCTTGACACTTACCCCACCATCATTCCTCAAATCCCTCAACATGGAAAACAACCTCACATACTCAGAAAGAGTCACAATCAACCAACCAAAAACTGATTCCAATACTATGTGCTGACAAAGTCCCCAACACAGTTATGAACAGCAGGGATTACCTAGGCGATATGGCCATCTACAAGCTTGCCACAGTTACCTCATACCAGAAATTCAACAGGATTCCCAATCTCTACCCAAATCCTTAATTTCATCCCAGAACCTCTCCCTCTGTCTATCTCTCTCTCTAAACCCCCACCACTCCTGCACACCTGTAGCTCTTAAACCAAACCACCCAGGACATCTCATTGTGGCTGGTTACTGCACCCCACAGAGAGAATCTCTGCCCTTGTGAACCAACATCTATGTAAAAGACATCAACCATTTGCTCCACCGACTCTTCATAGTTCCATTTTCATTACCACTGAGCTCCCTTATCATAACTGATGGCATCACCTCCCTCTACTGCTACACTACCATTCCCAATGCCACTACTGAACACTACCTCTCCCAACACCTGGTTGATCTGAAGCCCATAATATGCTTCCTGGTTACCATGACCAGTTATATATTTGTAAGAACTGCCAGTCTGTTGGTAGCTGGAGTGCTGACATCAGAATTACAGATAGTCTGCGTGAACAAGTTATGTTAGCCACTGATGAAATGTATATATGGATTGTGATAACCCATTCAGCATCAACTAAGGCCTGAAGATGGCACATTGAAGAGCCAAATCTGGTAGCTGCACAATAAATAAGATAATAAGGTTGGTTGTAGCATTTCATTTTCTTACAATAGTGAATGGCCATGATCCCCAAGACCTCCAGCATACAATATCTAGTTATGTTCTTATCAGATTATTACTTCTCCTTTGAATGGATTAGTTACAAACAAATCCATGGAACAATAATGGGCACCCACTTGGTACCATGCTACACTAACCTATTCATGGACCATCTGGAGGAATCCTTCCTAACCACCTACAAAACCAGACACTCCACCCCCCTTGGTTCAGATTCATTGACGACACCTTCGTGCTCTGGGCTGAGGGTGGTGACACCATGTCCATGTTTCTCCAGAACCTAAACACCTCCCCCATTTTCTTCACTTGGTCCTCCTTAAGGTAACAAGCCACATTCCTCGATGTTGATCTGCTAACCACCCCCACCCTCTTGTTGCCCAAAGTTGATTAATTAATGTTTGGAGTAAGTTAGTAATTTGGGTGGCTGGTCACATTTTCACAGCACTTGCCATGCTGAGATAGTGACATACTGCAGCAACTGACAGGGAAGTTGAATTTAAATAACCAAATCTGTCAATAATAAAAATACTCATCTCTTTTGTTGCTCTCCTTTGTTGTGTGCTGATGGCTCATTATGTGTTTGATTTCTGAGGTGTAACTTTCTATAATCATCTACAGGATGATCACATTGTTGTTCCAGTAGTAATGTGCAATCTGGTGGGGTTTCTGCAGAATTACACATACATTTTTAGTCATTTCACTTCACAGTACAAATCAATAAAACACACATAACTCATTCTCCACCCTCACACTTCAAACTTGTACAACCAACTGCACAAAAGAAGAAAGATTTACCTCTAACAACATGTAGCAAAGAAATTACAATCATGTATCAATCTATTTGTGCAAAACAATCTTTGGAAGATAGGGGAGAGTGGGGCAAGATATGATACTTAAGCACTTAACAAGTTTTTGTAGGCTTACAAAATGCTCAATAAAAATACCAGACATTCCACCTTAAAGTTCAGTATTTCTAGAGTTTATTAAAAAATTAGGACAAAAAATGTTAATATTTACTATAAAAAAAAATATTTTTTCTGGGTTTACCAAGTCTTGCCTATATGTGTAATTAAATGAACACAGGTTTACAAATTTATAAAAGATTTATTTCAATATCTAATGAAAATGCATTAAGTAAACATTATATGATGTTAAAGTTCAGTAACTATTAACTTTAAACATTAACTTTAAGTACTAAAGATAACTCCAACAACTAAACACGAATCATCTTTTTGACATTGTATTATGAAGAAATTATATAAATAGGCTACTAACTTAAAAAAGTAATTGTAACATTAACTTCAATGCCTAAAACACTGTATGATAAAAAGTTATCTTAGTTACTCAAAATATTAACTTCAATAGGCCTAACTAAAATAACTCTTGTTAATGGAGGATAAAGATGTTCAATCACTTTTACTTTAATCGCTAGTAGGTTTAGTTTATTGTTATTCAGTTATCAACATTTTTCTGTAGTAAAATTCACAAACATGATGTACCTCAGCATCCCCCTCCTCTTCTCCTGCACATGAACAGTGAGCCCACTTTTTACAAGAGACGCATGACACCCATCCTTCTGTTGACTGCGAGTAGAAATAGCCACACCACAGGCAGGCAGTTTCGTCTTCTTCTGATGTGCTTTGTTCTTCATTTTTCCCCTTCTTTGCCAGATTTGTAATTGTTTTTTTATTTTACCCACTTTTTCCTTTACAAACAAAGAGGGATTTTTTAACATTCTTCTCAGGTGCACTCTTTCCTTCTTGTTCCTTCTTTTTGCCAGGCCTAACTTTACTTGCACTCTCCAGAAGTTCTCTTTTGTAATGGGAGCTAGTAGGTTCATTTAAGCAGTTGCCAGCAGGCTCATGCACATAAGCAGAGCTGAATTCACATATGATCAGTGCCTTCCTCCCACTTCTGGCTACTTGAAGCGTGGCTGTTTGCCGTATGAGCAGTAGCAGCAAGTAGCCAGATGTTACCCAAAAAAATTTTTCCAATGTGCCCAAGCTGCCAGATTCGTGCATGTGCAGATCAAGCTGAGTTATAGTTAGTGGGGTGAGGAGGGGGAGGGGGATCCTTCTCCACGTGACCCGTGTATATGTTTCGTGATGTTGCTGGTCTCTTCATTTACGGCTCCCATGTCAAATGAAAACAAAACAGTTTTCTGTGGCCGGGAGCCATAAAGTGAATTAATATACATTCTCTTAATCATGAAAGACCAAAATAATTTAGTAGTTTCAATTTTCTGATTTTATATTATTTCCACGTTATTAGCAATCAACAATTAATGTCTCAATGAAGCTATTTCTATCTATTTTGTAGAGAAATTTGCTTCTATTAATTTTTTTCCTCTGAGGCAGTTACTTTATTTGAAATGAAGTGTTTCATTCCACACTATTGGTTACTTTCGACTTCGTTCAATTTCAAGTGCAAATTTTCATTTTCTGGGAGGAATGACATTATACCATAATAAAGAACCAAACATGAGAATACAGTACTGGACCTCCAAGAAAATTGGTATCATGAAAACTACATAGAAAAGCTGAATATCAGGTACTTCAGAGTGCATCTGAACATATAGATGTGCAATTAGAGTGGAATGAAGCATTTTAGTATGGTTTATGAAACTCCGATGCTGCTGGAGTAGTCTCTGATGTCCTGTTCCTTTTATGTCACTGTAAGATCTCTTAATACTATATATGTATGAACACGTGTAAACATTGACTTGAAGCTGATTAAGTAGGCAAATTTGGTCACTAGTTTTGAACTAAATACTTTGTTTCAAATATATTGACAGTTGTAGCAGAATTTTACAAATCTGCCTTCTGTGAAACAGTGTTTTTCGATCACAAGGCAGTTGTCTAGTACTTCCTCTAGGCCTGAAGTTATTTCTTAATTTGTGTTTACATCTTAAATTAATAGAATGCCATTCTATGCTAATTGTAGACTGGCAGCATACCGTGTTTTATTGTTTTAACTCCCCACATGGATTTATATTTATTCCTAGAGTAGAATATAAACTGTCAGTTATACAGTTTCTTTGCCTCACAGACAACCTTGTTAATTTTTTACACATTTTGAAATAGTCATGTAATTTATTGTCCTTTATTCTGGTGTAAGCTACACAAGAAACTGTTTCTCTTTTTTTTTTTTTCAAGACATTTGTATTTTGTCCTACCAGCTTTTTGCAGTGCTGTGTACGTGTAAACCTGATTGGTAATGCTACACAATAATATTGCAGAGTACGAATTAAAAAGACTGTCAAAGCCACCCCATAGCAAAATGTTACGGTTCTTTGAGCTGTGGAGTCTAATTTTTAAATGATATTATGCCAAGAACTGCTTCCTTATTAGCATCCTTTATCTGGGTGAGATATGATAAAACAATTGCTCTAAGTACAACTCTGTATGTCCTCTCAACATGCCACAGGGCTGTACATGGTCATGTGATGCCCCACCATGCACGAAATTCGACACAGAAGAGTGTATGATCAGAGCAAGCACCAAGCATCAGCGCGGGTTTCTCTTTGGTTGCTTTAGAAAATTCAAGGAATTTGCTGAACCATTTCTCTAAAATGTCTTTTTGCAACCAACCAGAGACATGACACTCCACCCACATTCCAGGTGAACAATTGTTAAGTAGTTCCGACTTCATTTGCTGGCAAGGATATACTAACATAGGCAGCATAAAACCTCCAGCTGCATTCGTGCAAAATTCAACAGAGACAATTTTCCCTCTTTCGGCAGGTGATAACGAGCCTACTTGTTTTTTCTCTTTATATCTTGGAAGTGTTCTTTGAAACAGCAGAAATCCCACTTTCATTGCAATTATAAATTTGATCTGCTGTAAATTTGTACTGGTCATATAGTTCCCCTAATAAATCAAAGAATTTGGATACATTAACTTTGTTAAAAGCCATCACTCTAGCTGTGGAGGTAAGCTCAGGTTTCCTAAATGATAAACCTGGGTTTCTTTGCAAAAATCCCCTAAGCCAATCTTTTCTGGCTGATTCTTTGGTCTGGTTAAAATTATGATGCTTGTTGTTTCTCACAACTAACTGGTATGCCAGCCGCTTTACATCATTACCAGTCAAACCAAACAAACGGCTTTCCATATTCTTTATATAAATAACTAATTCTTGTTCTTCTTCAAGGCTAAATACACTTTTGTAAGGTCCCAGTTGATCCTTTACAACAAAAGATTCACTTTTTTCACCTTCATTAGATTCTGATTTGAATTTTTTGACCTAACGTTCAAGAGTTGTTTGAGGAACCTGAAATGCCGTTGCTGCTCGATAATAACCCATTCGGCCATTGACTACTTCAGTGACAGCATTTCTCATAGCTTCTTCACACCCTGGACCCCTCTCTGTTCTCCTTTTATATGTCCGAACCATTTTCTGGAAATAAAAAATATAATTAGATTTATTGCATTATATGTTATGTCATGTGGGGCACCCCATCTTGCCCTCCCACTACGTACCCCGTCTTGCTCCCAGGGACCATTTCTAGGTTAGGTTAATATCATAGCACAAAGGATATATTCAATTAGTTATTGCATGCATACTTTTTTCAATTATAATACTTAAGAGTTTGAGAAACAATTACTTCTCTTACCTTTTCACATCTGAAAACGACAAAAAATTACATCTGCACAGATGAAAACACATTTTGATGTATACACTCTGAATGGTTTGTTCAAAATGGCTGCCAGCACTGTCAGACACTCGCATAGCAAGAGCCTACTAGTTCAACTATTTGCCGCTAGGTTGCGACATCTGCCGTGGCAGCACTTACAAAAACCCCGTCTTGCCCTCCATCCCGTCTTTCCCCCCCTCCCCTTTACATTTCATAAATAAAATATAATAAATTCTCTATCTTTGTTGAGAAGTCAATAATAATCATTGTAATTACGTTAAGTATTTATAAACATTGACATTTAAACATTTTCGCATAGCTATGTAGTAGTAGATTTTTTATTTTTATGTCTTTGGTGTGGTATCGTTCACTTCATATGATCCAAGATCGGTTAGTACATGTATCTCACTGTAACCAGCTTTATTTCAACCTCCATCTCAAGGATGGCTACATCAGTACCTCAGTCCCCATCAAACATACCAACCACCAACAGCACCACCACTTTGACAGCTGCCGCTCACATCGCACCAAGAAGTCCCAGCCAAATAGACTACCCAGCCATGGTCAATGCACATGTCATGGTGTGCAGTCCCTCTTCAAATTTACCAAGAGTCTTACTGAAGTCTCCACAGACCAAAATTACCCCTCCGACCTTATCCAGAAACAGATCTTCCATATCTTGCCCCACCAGTCACCTCCCCTCCCCCCCCCCCTCCCCCTCTCCTAGTATCAACTGTTCAACCATGAAGGATTATTCCTCTCCCTGATTCAATGTCAGCCAGGACTGGAGCATCAGAATCACATTCCCCACCAGTATTTCAACTATCTCTCATCGTGCCAGAGGTGATAAATATCTCCCCACCCCTCCCACAATGGTATTTTGCTTCCCACTTCATCCGTCTGTCCTGACACCACTACTTCTCTCAACTCCTTGCCTCAAGGATCATATCCTTGCAATAGACTGATATACAAGACCTGCCCCACACACCTTCTCACTACCACATACCCCAGTCCTGTCATTGCCATCTCCTACCCCATTAAAAGGAGGGTAACCCTTGAAAAGGTGCCACGTGATCTACCAACTTACCTGCCGCATTTGCATGGGGATGACTACTAAAAAGCTGCTTGTTCACATAAATGGCCACTGCCCAACTGTGGCAAGAGATAGGTGGAACATCTAGTTATGGACATGCTGCCAAACATGATGTGCTTAACTTTTAACAGCTGCTTCATAGCCTGTACCCAGAGGTGGCACTAGCCTCTACCCCATCTCTACCCTGCTAGCCCTCCTGCTCATTGCCCTATACCACCACATTATCCTCACCACCCACCCCAGCGGGTTGCTGCTCACATCAGATGCAGTCACGTTTAGCACATTTAGGCTTTATTGCAAGGAGACAGTAGCCATGTGTGTGAGTTGTTCATGTTGAGTGAACGTATGAGAGTTCAACTTCTGAGAAAGGACTTTGTTTGAAAACTTTAATGTTGTCAGCAGTCTTTTCCTTGTGCCTGCCTGCCACTCCAAACCTCCTCTATGTGGTGAATAGCAACGTACAATTTCATTATTTTTGTTATTCCATCATGAGCTTTCCATTGTTTGAATTTGCCTAATGGCTTCATTAAAATCCTGCAACCCAGAGCTATTTCCCTTTGTTATTAATTTTCTATCACATTACATTACTCAAGAAACTTTAACTGATGATGGGATTGTGATATTCAGGTGGCTTCCAAAGATTATTAAATAAAATAAAGTTTCTGAATTTGAAATATACAGCAATGTTTCACACTCTGAACTAGTAACACAAATTACCACTGCCTTCAGCAATTGTACAAAATGACACCAGCTCCACTTACAACAGCTCTCCTGCCAAGATTGTGCACAATGAAGAAGAACAGAGATGTAACATTCAAAACCAAAGAGTTTACAGCTTCAATAATAACAGTTGTTGGTACATCTTTCAAAAAACATTAAAATGAATTTACAGAACCTTAAGTAAAATGCCCCTATATTAATTAAAATATGAAGAATACATATATTTTAAGTATGAAATAACAGTTTTTATGAACATGTATTTATACAAAGTCATTTTTATATAACCAAAGACATCAATATCATAGGATTCTTACTGTATCATTGGCTTGATTGCCTTACAGAGCACAACATGCAGCTACCTCAATGTGCTGATGGTAGGTCCTGCATAACTATAACTGATATAATTATTCCTGGGCCTTCATATGCATATGTGCATTTTTCTGTACCCTCATATGTCACATACACATACATCATTGCATGTCATACCTTATATCACCTCTTCCATTATTCAAGCCTGCAAATTATACCTTCACATACTCCAGTTACACCTGCTGCCCTCTCTCTTCACATATATCTACTCATTAACATGCATGCCACTGTATTATCATATTCTTATTTATATTTTCACCTTGATCTCATCCCTTTTTTATGAAAATTTTATTTCATTTTCTTTTTTCACTAAATATGCTATTTACCCAGGTTTCATCCGTGTCATCCTTTTGTCATTTCCCCAAGTATTTTTGTGTAATTTTATGCATTTTTTCTAATCCTCCATATGACTCCTTTTTTAATGCATTTTTTTATCCTCCATATGACTCCTTGCCCCCCCCCCCCCCCCCCCCTCATGAACCATGGATCTTGCTGTTGGTGGGGAGGCTTGCGTGCCTCAGCGATATAGATAGCCGTACTGTAGGTGCAACCGCAACGGAGGGGTATCTGTTGAGAGGCCAGACAAACGTGTGGTTCCTGAAGAGGGGCAGCAGCCTTTTCAGTAGTTGCAAGGGCAACAGTCTGGATGATTGACTGATTTGGCCTTGTAACAGTAACCAAAACGACCTTGCTGTGCTGGTACTATGAACAGCTGAAAGCAAGGGGAAACTACGGCCGTAATTTTTCCCGCAGTTTTACTGTATGGTTAAATGATGATGGCGTCCTCTTGGGTAAAATATTTCGGAGGTAAAATAGTCCCCCATTCGGATCTCCGGGCGGGGACTACTCAAGAGGATGTCGTTATCAGGAGAAAGAAAACTGGCGTTCTACGGATCGGAGTGTGGAATGTCAGATCCCTTAATCAGGCAGGTAGGTTAGAAAATTTAAAAAGGGAAATGGATAGGTTAAAGTTAGATATAGTGGGAATTAGTGAAGTTCGGTGGCAGGAGGAACAAGACTTCTGGTCAGGTGACTACAGGGTTATAAACACAAAATCAAATAGGGGTAATGCAGGAGTAGGTTTAATAATGAATAGGAAAATAGGAATGTGGGTAAACTACTACAAACAGCATAGTGAACGCATTAGTGTGGTAAAGATAGATACGAAGCCCACACCTACTACAGTAATACAAATTTATATGCCAACTAGCTCTGCAGATGACGAAGAAATGTATGATGAAATAAAAGAAATTATTCAGATAGTGAAGGGTGATGAAAATTTAATAGTCATGGGTGACTGGAATTCGGTAATAGGAAACGGGAGAGAAGGAAATGTAGTAGGTGAATATGGATTGGGGCTAAGAAATGAAAGAGGAAGCCGCCTGGTAGAATTTTGCACAGAGCATAACTTAATCATAACTAACACTTGGTTCAGTAATCGTAAAAGAAGGTTGTATACATGGAAGAATCCTGGAGATACTAGAAGGTATCAGATAGATTATAGAATTGTAAGACAGAGATTCAGGAACCAGGTTTTATGTTGTAAGACATTTCCAGGGGCAGATGTGGACTCTGACCACAATCTATTGGTTATGAACTGTAGATTAAAACTGAAGAAACTGCAAAAAGGTGGGAATTTAAGGAGATGGGACCTGGGTAAACTGACTAAACCAGAGGATGTACAGAGTTTCAGGGAGAGCATAAGGGAACAATTGACAGGAATGGGGGAAAGAAATACAATAGAAGAAGAATGGGTAGCTCTGAGGGATGAAGTAGTGAAGGCAGCAGAGGATCAAGTAGGTAAAAAGATGAGGGCTAGTAGAAATCCTTGGGTGACAGAAGATATATTGAATTTAATTGATGAAAGGAGAAAATATAAAAATGCAGTAAGTGAAGCAGGCAAAAAGGAATACAAACGTCTCAAAAATGAGATCGACAGGAAGTGCAAAATTGCTAAGCAGGGATGGCTAGAGGACAAATGTAAGGATGTAGAAGTGAGTATCACTAGGGGTAATATAGATACTGCCTACAGGAAAATTAAAAAGACCTTTGGAGATAAGAGAACCACTTGCATGAACATCAAGAACTCAGATGGAAACCCAGTTCTAAGCAAAGAAGGGAAAGCAGAAAGTTGGAAGGAGTAAGTAGAGAGTCTATACAAGGGCGATGTACTTGAGGACAATATTATGGAAATGGAAGAGGATGTAGATGAAGATGAAATGGGAGATACGATACTGCGTGAAGAGTTGAAAGAGCACTGAAAGACCTGAGTCGAAACAAGGCCCCCGAAGTAGACAACATTCCATTAGAACTACTGATGGCCTTGGGAGAGCCAGTACTGAAAAAACTCTACCATCTGGTGAGCAAGATGTATGAAACAGGAGAAATACCCTCAGACTTCAAGAAGAATATAATAATTCCAACCCCAAAGAAAGCAGGTGTTGACAGATGTGAAAATTACCGAACTATCAGTTTAATAAGTCACAGCTGCAAAATACTAACGCGAATTCTTTACAGACGAATGGAAAAACTAGTAGAAGCCGACCTCGGGGAAGATCGGTTTGGATTCCGTAGAAATGTTGGAACACGTGAGACAATATTGACCCTACGACTTATCTTAGAAGCTAGATTAAGGAAGGGCAAACCTACATTTCTAGCATTTGTAGACTTAGAGAAAACTTTTGAGAATGTTGACTGGAATACTCTCTTTCAAATTCTGAAGGTGGCAGGGGTAAAATACAGGGAGCAAAAGGCTATTTACAATTTGTACAGAAACCAGATGGCAGTTATAAGAGTTGAGGGGCATGAAAGGGAAGCAGTGGTTGGGAAGGGAGTGAGACAGGGTTGTGGCCTCTCCCCGATGTTATTCAATCTGTATATTGAGCAAGCAGTGAAGGAAACAAAAGAAAAATTTGGAGTAGGTATTAAAATCCATGGAGAAGAAATAAAAACTTTGAGGTTCGCCGATGACATTGTAATTCTGTCAGAGACAGCAAAGGAGTTGGAAGAGGAGTTGAACGGAATGGATAGTGTCTTGAAAGGAGGATATAAGGTGAACATCAACAAAAGCAAAACGAGGATAATGGAATGTAGTCGAATTAAGTCGGGTGATGCTGAGGGAATTAGATTAGGAAATGAGGCACTTAAAGTAGTAAAGGAGTTTTGCTATTTGGGGAGCAAAATAACTGATGATGGTCGAAGTAGAGAGGATATAAAATGTAGGCTGGCAATGGCAAGGAAAGCGTTTCTGAAGAAGAGAAATTTGTTAACATCGAGTATAAATTTAAGTGTCAGGAAGTCATTTTTGAAAGTATTTGTATGGAGTGTAGCCATGTATGGAAGTGAAACATGGACGATAAATAGTTTGGACAAGAAGAGAATAGAAGCTTTTGAAATGTGGTGCTACAGAAGAATGCTGAAGATTAGATGAGGAAGTATTGAATAGGACTGGGGAGAAGAGAAGTTTGTGGCACAGCTTGACTAGAAGAAGGGACCAGTTGGTAGGACATGTTCTGAGGCATGAAGGGATCACCAATTTAGTATTGGAGGGCAGCGTGGAGGGTAAAAATCGTAGAGGGAGACCAAGAGATGAATACACTAAGCAGATTCAGAAGGATGTAGGTTGCGGTAGGTACTGGGAGATGAAGAAGCTTGCATGGGATAGAGTGGCATGGAGAGCTGCATCAAACCAGTCTCAGGACTGAAGACCACAACAACAACAACATGACTTCTTGCTCCTTTGATCTGCACTAATGTGAAAAAATTTCCTACCGCTAGCCAGAACCCAGTCCCACATATTGTACCTGCATTGTTGCCTAATTCATGGCATCCACCAAAATGACCTGACTATCAAATTATCCATTCCTGGCTGCAGCTCCTCCTTCCAAAATTACTTTTATTTACTGAAATTTTATCAGGCCACAACCCTCATCATATTAGTCCTGCAAACCCACACCAATTGCTCCCAAACATCCCTTGCACTACTTCCTCTCCATTGATGAAATTCTTCTTATCTACAACCCCAGATTCCTGAATCCCATCTCCCAAATTGAAACCATTGCCCTACAGCATGTACAATGATACTTCAAAACAACTATCCAGTCTGTTCACCTCATCCTCCCACCTTGGACTACCACTGCCCACCATCACTACAAGAACCTCCATCAAGCCTCCCCCACATCCCATCATGGCCACCAAACCCAGCCTCCAGTTCTACATTTATCACAACATTAGAAAGTCTGATCTGCCATCCTACACACACAATCCAGAGCCTAAACAGGCCTGCCCTCCAGGAGCTTCAATCTCGTAGAAGTATCAGTGCTTTCCAAAAGTCTTAAGTTTCACCCCACTCTCAAATTCTATATGCTAGGCTTGTTAAAAACATTCTCTCCTTCTCCCAGAAGTAATGGTCCAAACACTTGTTTACTACTAACTCTACCAATCAGATTCAATCTGAAACCATTAATGAATGCTGCCTGACATCAAAACTGGCATCAGTGACCACGACATGGCTGTGGCAACAGTGATTACTAGAGACCAGATTATATGCATCATGAAAGCTTTAAAACATGCCTGCAAATATGCATGAAAAGTATGTGAAAAGTATTGAAATATTCAAGATCAAATAATAAAAAAACATGATAGTTACTACGTGCATTATATCTCAAAGTCAAACCTGTGCATATCAATTATGGGAGGAAGAGCGCCGGCCACACGAAAAATCAGTACATTTAGAATGCCGATATTTTCTGAATACTTTCTGGTAGGGGTTAGCAAGTGGACCTTGCTGGGATTATTTTCTAAAAGTATGCAAAATGGGGACAAATGCCATGATTGAAGAATTATTCCTTCTTTGCTATTGTTGTCATTAACAAGTGGATGAGTCACAGTGAAACAATTGACATGTACAGGACCAACTTCGAGATATATCACACGCAGAGGGGCATGCTCAAAAACTCCGTAATATTTTATTTAAAAAACACACAATCATGAATTTTTTTAGCAGCATTAACTTTTAATTAATACAATTGGGCTAAAGCATCATTTACAATTATTTTACATTTTTCTACTCTTGTACTGTTCCAAATGTTCAGTAGTAAGATTGTCTCTTTGATCACTCAAAACATTTTTATAATCCGAAAAGGACTGCTCTACATCAACTGAGCTATCTGCGCAGTATTTGAATTTGGGTGCTATGTTGGTACTTATTGTTCTGGTAAAAGTTCACCCATCCCATTAATAAAACTATCAATCTGGCGGAAGAGTTCAAAGCCTGGGTTATTGTTTAAAATGTTTTCAAACTGTTTTTTAAGTTTTATTGGGAATACCTCTGGCAATGAGGAGTTCACTAGAATAGTTTCATTCATTAACTGAATAGTTTCATTCAACCCCAAACCTTGAGTTTCAAGCTTTATAATACTTGCATGTAAATGGGAAAAATGAGTGTTAATCACAGCCTTGTCTTTTTTAATACCAGAATCATTAAAAGCTTCCTTGCACTTGCATACTGCCAAAGCCTCTGCACTATCAAAGTCATGTACTACCCCTCTAATGGCCTCAAAATGTTTATTGTAAAACAACAGAGCTTCGACCCACGTACCCCAACGAGTTACCACTAATTTGGGAGGTAAAGGCACATTTGGTGGTTTTCTTTGTAGGTCTTGATGTAAGCAGGAGCCTTTAAAAACACTATATTTGTGGATGAAATCAGTTTATTTACATTCACAAACACTGAACATACTTCTTCAGCAAGGCTTTGATCATATAGGGGGCAGCATCTGAAATAAACACAAACACCCTTTCATCTGCAGAAGATTCTGGAAATATTTTTCTAATATCCTCTTTCACAAATCTGGTGATTGTAGAATGATTCAATTTTTCAAGTTCTTTGTTGGCCATTAAATAGGAAGAAGAAAGCTCTTCTTTTAAAGTGCCAACAATTAAATTTGTAATGTAATGGCCACAAGTGTCTGTATTTATGTCAACTGAAATCCAGATAATGCTGTCCTTGACTTCATTGTGTATTTCTTCCAGAACATTTACGTAAATTGTCAGTGTGTAATTTTTACACAATGTTGATTCATCTGGTATATTTTGATTTAATCAATATCTGTGCAGGAAGCCTTTGAGGATAGGCCTTGCAAGTTGTGAGGAGGAATATTGCTTGCAATGAATGCTTCACATAGATCCATGTTAGACTGACTTTTTTGGTTACCTTTGGCCAAATCCCTCCCAAAGCAACTTGCTGTTGTCAGAAGTTGTCGTGGTCCTTTAGTCTGCGTTCTTGGTATATGAAGACTTGTCTTGACATGCTGGTCTATTTGAAACTTTTCTTTTGTACAAAACATTTCTCTTGGAAACTGGACAATATAAAACAATTCTGTCTTACCTAAATGTTCCAGGATGATCATCTATCCATGAAACGACGTTTCTTTTTTCATGCGGCATGGCGCACAACACGTTACACACTACACATTGTAAACATGTTCAACTGTGTACAAGTTAATAGAAAGCTAAACTGAAACAATGGATGTGCAACTAAAGGCTTGCGTAGTTTAATTTAATTGTTTGCTGATGTACACGGTATGACAGCAGAGGGATTAACAGCAGGTGCAGGAGAATTGACTCTGTCTGCCTGTTCCTGTTCCTGTTCCTGTTCCTCTTCCATAATGATTTTGCTAGGCAGTGGCCTCTCGGTTTGCTGTTGCACGCAGTTCTAAGTCATGGTCACTCTGTGACACATCAAAACTAGATCGAGTTATACACCACCCATCAAATTTTTTAAAATATTGGAAGCATAGAGCAAAAATATGCATCTCACTACTTTTTAGTAAAAATATGCAGTAACAGATGAAAAGGAGCCAAATATGCAAATTCATATGCAATATGCAAATGCATATAATCTGGTCTCTAGTGATTACCAAAGTATAAAGGACAACTAAAACAAGCAGAAAAAGATATATACGTTCAGTAAAGTAGATAAAACAAATCAGTACTGTTATATCTTGATGATGAACATGAAACTTTCAGCACGGGGCAGGAGCATGTAGAGGAACCATGGCTCAAGTTTAATAGTTGACCACATACTGGACAGACATGTTGTACACAGTGGAACAGTTCATAATGGAGGTCCTCTCCATGCTATACAGTCATCGTAAAGAAACATCCAAACAAACAAAAATTACTGCATAATAGGTGTAAAACAAACCATAGGTCTGTAGATAGAGAGAGAAATGCATTTCGTTTCCAAGAGAGCAATGTGTGATACCTTCAATGACTACCATAGCAGAATATTAGCAAATGATATTTCACAAAACCCAAAGAAATTCTGGTCATTTGTAAAGGCTGTTTGTCACACCAAACTTAGTGTCCAGACCCTAGTGAATGAGGCAGAAACTGAAACTGAGAGCAGCAAAGCAAAGGCTGAAATGTTTAACTTTGTTTTCAAATGTTCCTTTATAAAGGAAAACCCAGTAGAATTGCCCCAATAAAATCCTTGTACTACTGAAAAGGCGAATGAAATAAGTTTCAGTGTCAGTGTTGTTGAGAAAGAGTTGAAATCATTAAAACTGAACAAAGCTCCAGGGCCAAATGGGATCTTTCTCAGATTCAATACTGAATTTGTGGCTGAGTTAACTCATCTTCTAACTATAAGCTATTGTAGATCCCTTGAACAAAAAACCTTGGTGAGTTCTTGGGAAAAAAGCACAGGTCACACTCATCTACAGGAAGGGTAGCAGAAGTGATCCACAAAGCTACCATCTGTTATCCTTGACATTGATTTGTTACAGACTCTTAGAAGATATTCTGAGCTCCAACTGTTGTGACTCGCCGATTATTCAAAGTGCCGCTGCGCAATTACGCACGTCCTCTATGTGCGGCGCTGTCTGCCAGCCATGCAGCAGTTGCACCACCTAAGCGGCCAGCCGAGCAGCGGCCGCTAGACTGAGACTCAGTGTTTAATCGAATGCCGACTTGTACACAGGTCAACTTACTCACTGACTTACATGTGTTGTTGTGTTGTCCGAAATATATGTGTTAAATTTGAAAATTTAACAATTGGCGACGAGGTAGTGGATTTTTACTTTTCACCGTTGACTCACAGGGTTCCATGGCTACTGTCGAACTACTCTTGCAATATCTCCTTGAACAGCAAATGCTTCGAACAGCAGCGATTCGCGATTTCGTCGCGGCGTCAAATGCGGGGCGTTTCTCGTCGTTGGCTGTAGCTCCTTTTCCACCTTACGACGAGATGGCAGAAGACTGGTCTGATTATGAAAAACGTCTTCGACAGCACTTCTTGGCATTTCATGTCACGGACGAACAACCATGTAAGTCTCTGTTCCTTTCCTGGATTTCACCTCAAATGTATCAGTTGTTGTCACAATTGGCTCCTTTGAAGGATCCTGCGTCTTTGTCCTTTGCTGAAATGTGCTCACTTCTGTCTGTCTATTTTCAAAAGCAAATGCATATGGTAGCCTCTCATGTTGCCTTTTATCGTTGTCAAAAACAACCAAATCAATCCTATCGCACTTGGGCTGCTGAACTTCACGGCCTCAGTCGAAAGTGTCAATTTGTTACTGACGTTCACAAAGAATCCTATGCCAATTCCATGGTACGGGATGCTATTATCCGGTCGGCGCCCAACAAAGAAGTTCGGCAACGTGCCCTTCAGTTGGCGAATCTGACTCTAGATGAAGTTCTCTCCATTGCGCAGTCTTTTGAAATTTCTCGCGCCACTGGGGCGCAAATAGAAGCGTGGGGTGATGTCGGCGAAATACAACCTCTGTGCGCTGTTGACGACGCGTGCGGCGCGTCCCTGCCGGCCGACGTGGCCGCAGTACGCTCCCACGCGCAGCCTCGGCCTAGCCGTAAACAACCCACTAAGAAACTGCAGCAAAATCCCCGGCAACTTCCTTCATGTCCGCGGTGTTTTACGAAACATTCACGCGAGGATTGTCCCCAACATTGGGCTGTGTGTCACAATTGCAAAAAGAAAGGTCATGTGTCTTCCGTTTGCAAAACCGACCACATACATGATGCTCATGAACATGACGCTGATTCTGTGTTGTCTGTCAATTGCACTTCTTCCCTTTCAGGGAAGTTATTCCTCACTGTCCAAATCCTTGGTCGAGATGTTCGCATGCAAGTGGATACCGGTTCTGCTGCCACTATAATTAATTCTCAGACGTATCTTCAGCTGGGTTCTCCACTCCTGTCCCCTGTCACTCGGCAATTACGGACGTACAATAAACAGAAGATTTCTCTCTTGGGACAGTTTAATGCTGAGGTATCTTACAAATCTGTCGTTCGCACTGTTCCCATATTTGTGGTCAACCAGAGCAACGCAGAAAATCTTTTTGGTTTCGATGCCTTTCGCATTTTTGGGTTCTCCATAGATGACTGTCAATATTGTCTCTGACACTATTCCTTATGCTCAACTAGATTCCTTGTCGGCGACATTTTCGTCCCTTTTTTCTCCTGGGTTAGGCCGTGCAGACGACTTTGAAGCTCATATCACGCTCAAACCCACTGCTCGGCCTGAGGTTTTTCGGGCTCGGCCCATTCCTGTGGCCCTTCGTGATCGGGTAAAACGGGAGTTGGATCGTCTCACTGCTTCAGGGGTCTTGCTTCCTGTCACTTCCAGTGAGTGGTCCTCTCCTGTCGTTGTAGTTGCTAAGCCCAATGGTGATATTCGTCTCTGTGGCGATTTCAAAGCCACTGTCAATGCTCAATGCCTCATCGACACTTACCCTATGCCCCCTCCTGAAGAACTGTTCACTAAACTCGCTGGAGGACAGTATTTTTCTAAAATTGACCTGTCAGAAGCTTATCATCAACTTCCTCTCGACGCTGCTTCCCGGCAGTTTCTGGTCCTTAACACGCCTTTCGGCCTCTATCAATACCAACGCTTGCCATTCGGGGTTGCTAGCGCCCCTGCTCTCTTTCAGCGATTCTTGGAACAATTATTGCTCCCTGTCCCTGGGTGTATCAATTACATGGACGACATTGTTGTCACTGGCTCCACCACTGAAGAACATCTTCAAAATCTCCGCACACTTTTTAATGTCTTACAGACTGCCGGTCTCAAGTGTAATCTTCAGAAATCACAATTTTTTGAGGCATCTATCACGTACTTTGGGTTTCAACTCTCTCGGGATGGTATTCGTCCGCTTCAACACACTGTCGCTGCGATCGATGCCCTTCCTCACCCTACAAGGAACTGCAGGCTTTCTTGGGGAAAATAGCATACTATCACAAGTTTTTACCATCTGCGGCGTTGGTGGCTCAGCCGTTGCATCGCCTGTTGCATAAAAACGTGCCTTTTCACTGGTCCGCGTCACGTAACGCGGCTTTCCGGAAATTAAAGACTATGCTGAAACAGGCCCCGTGCCTGGCTACTTATCAACCTGGCCAACATCTTGTTCTTGCCACAGACGCCTCTCAATACGGGGTCGGTGCAGTCCTTGCGCACCGTTTTTCTGATGTTTCGGAACAACCCATCGCTTATGCCTCCAAAACGCTCACGGATGCCCAACAAAAGTATTCTAAAATTGAGAAAGAAGCTTTGGCCATCATTTATGCTCTTCATAAGTTTGGTGTTTTTCTCTATGGCTCAAAATTTCATCTTGTTACGGATCACAAACCACTTGCTTCCTTGTTTCATCCATCAACGTCACTTCCCGACAAGGCTGCACACCGCCTCCAGTGTTGGGCTCTTTACTTGTCCCGTTTCAATTATGAGATTCATTTCCGGCCAACGGCTCAACATGTGAATGCTGATCCTTTGTCTCGCCTTCCCATGGGTCCTGATCAGGCATTCAATAGGGACGAACTTTTGTGTTTCCACCTGGATGTTGCCGAGCAGCGGGTTGTGGACGGGTTCCCTATCACTGGGGACAGGCTGGCGGCTGCTACGGGTTCTGACCCTACCCTCTCCCAGGTTTTACGCTGTATTCAGAAGGGTTGGCCAGATCACCCATCCGCTAAGACTTCTGATCCGTTGCGGAACTACTACACTTTGCGCTACCGCCTCACGGCTAGGGATGGTGTTATCCTCCTCTCCACTGACAATGCTTCGCCGCGTGTTGTGGTGCCTGCGTCTTTGCTTGCTTCGGTCTTGCACCTCCTTCACCAGCGGCACTAGGGTGTGTCTCGCACAAAATCTCTGGCGCGCCGTCATGTGTACTGGCCTGGATGGACTCTGAAATAGCACACATGGTCGCTGCCTGCGGCCCTTGTGCGTCACAGGCCACTGCCCTGAAGTCATCTTTGTCACCGTGGCCTTCGCCTGAGAAGCCCTGGGAGCGCATTCATGCTGACTTTGCGGGACCATTTTTAGGTACTTATTGGCTCCTCATAATTGACGCCTATTCTAACTTTCCTTTCATTGTCCGTTGCACGTCACCTACCACCACGGCAACCACCAGTGCTCTTGCCCGCATTTTTTCTTTGGAAGACCTCCCCTCTACTCTTGTTACTGATAATGGTCCGCAATTTGCCTCTTCCGACTTGGCAGATTTTTGTGTTCATCACGGCGTTACACATATCACGGCCCCACCGTTCCATCCACAATCCAACGGTGAGGCTGAATGACTGGTCCGCACATTTAAGGCTCAGATGCGGAAACTTCTGACTTCTTCTGCTGCTGATGATGCGCTTCTCCAGTTCCTGGCGTCTTACCGTTTCACCCCCATGGGCGATCACAGCCCGGCTGAGCTCTTACATGGCCGACAGCCCCGCACGCTACTTCATCTTCTGCGGCCTCCCACCTCACGGCCGCGGGTGCCTTAACTTGGCCGGTTCACCGCCGATGACCTCGTCTGGGTACGGGGATATGGCAGGCAGCCAAAATTGAGCCCGGGCCGCATCTTAAGACACCGTGGCAGACGCCGTATGAAATCCAGACGGACACAGGTGTTGCAGTGCGTCATTCGGACCAGCTTCGGCCTCGGGTGCCAGCAACGCCTGTTCTGAATGCTGCCACACCACCTTTGGCTCTACCTGATGCTCGGGATCTTGGCATCTCTCAATACTCACAACGCAGCCCTCTCACCATCATCGCGATGCCAGCACCAGAACGGACGCCACCAGGAGACGTGCCCATGCAGGAACCGGAGGACCATCCTCTGTCAGAGTACATCTACTCGCCTCCTCCTCCAACGGACGCGGACACATCGCCCATGTCTCCTGTCATATCAACTGGACTTGCCGCAACGGGCAGACTGGTGCATGGGGCCCCAGCAGATTCGACCCCTACGTCTCCTGTCATCTCGACCCGTTATCATCGTGGACACTTCCGTCCGTACGGGAAGCCTCCTCCTCGAGACTTTACGGCGAGTCAAACAACGCCTATGGACGTTAGCCATCTCCAGGACACCTCCATCAAGACCAGTGCAACAATTTCAAAGGGGGGAAAAGTGTTGTGACTCGCCGATTGTTCAAAGTGCCGCCGCGCAATTACGCACGTCCTCTACGTGCGGCGCTGTCTGCCAGCAATGCAGCAGCTGCAACACCTAAGCGCCCAGCCGAGCAGCGACCGCTAGACTGAGACTCAGTGTTTAATCGAATGCCGACTTGTACACAGGTCAACTTACTCAGTGACTTATATGTGTTGTTGTGTTGTCCGAAATATATGTGTTAAATTTGAAGATTTAACACAAACATAATGAGGTATCTGCCAACCAGCATGGATTCCATAAACATTGATCATGTGAACCCAAACTTGCACTTTTCTCACATGAAATACTGAAAGCATTGGATCAAGGTAGTCAGGTGGATGCAATATTTCTTGATTCTGGAAAAGGGTTTGAATCAGTACCACAACTATACTTATTGCAAAAAGCATGATCATAATGGGTATCATGTGAAATTTGTGGCTGAATTGATGACTTTTTGGTAGGGAGAACACAGCATGTTATCTTGGATGGAGACTCATCATCAGATGTAGAAGTGACTTCATGTGTGCCCCTGGAAAGTGTGTTGGGAGCCTTGCTGTTCATGTTGTATATTAATGACCTTGCAGACAATATTAATAGCAGCCTCATACTTTTTGTAGATGATGCAGTTATCTATAATGAAGTACTGTCTAAAAGAAGCTGCATAAATATTCAGTGTGAGCTTGATAAGATTTCAAAGTGGTGCAAAGACTGGCAACTTGCTTTAAACTTCCTCAAATGTAAAATTGTGCATTTCACAAAACAAAAAATGGGGTATCCTATGTATAATATGAATAAGTTACAGTTGTAATTTGCCAACTCACACAAAAACCTGTGCACAACACTTTGTAGGGACACGAAATGGATTGCATATGCTCAGTCATGGCTAAAGCAGGTGACAGACTTAAGTTTATTGCTAGAATACTGGGGAAGTGTAATCAGTCTACAAACGAGATTGGTTACAAACCACTTGTGCAACCAGTCCTAGAATATTGCTCAAGTGTGTGGGATCCATACCAAACAAGACTAACAGGGGATATTGAACATATACGAAGAAGGGCAACACAAATTGTCTCAGGTTTTTCTGATCCACAGGAGTTTGTCTCAGAGATACTGAAGTTACTGAACTGGTAGACTCTTGAAAATGGATGTAAACTGTCCTGAGAAAGTCTATTAACAAAGTTTTAAGAACTGGTTTTAAATAATGACTTTACATATATACTACAAGCCCTCCACATATCACTCACCTAGGGACTGTGTGGATAAGATTAGAATCATTATTGCACACACAGAACCATTCAAACATTCATTCTTCCTGTGCTCCATATCTGAATGGAACAGGAAGAAACCCTACTAACTGATACAATTGGGTGTACCCTCTGCCATGCACTTCGTGGTAGTTTGCAGAGTATAGATGAAGATGTAGAGTCAGTTTGCACTTTCATCAAACCATAGTCCATCCCCACCACCCCTAGATTACCCCTTGGTAATTTCCTTTATTTCCTAGTCTCGAAGCTAGCCTCATCGTCAAATCTCTGAACATGAAAACAAACCTCATATCCACTGAAAGAACCACAATCCAGAACATGAAAAATGATCCAAAACTTATAATCTTACCTACTGACAATGGCTCCACCATTGTGGTTATGAACCACAGGGATTACCTGGTGGCAGGCCTCCACCAACTGTGACAATGTTCTCCTACAAGCCCTGCCTCAGTGAACCCATTCCAGAAACTCAGCAAGATCTCTAGTCTCTCCACAAATCCTTAGGCCTATCCCAGAACACCTCTCCTAATTCTGTCTCTCCACTCTCCTACCACTCCCCAAACTCCTATCTTTTATGTGCTTCCTAAAGTACCTAAAGCAAATCACATAGGATGCCCCATTATGGCTAGTTACTGTGTCTTCACATACAGATTCTCTGCCCTTGTGGATCAACACTTTCAGCCTATTATTTGTAACCTATCTGCTAGACAAAAGACATCAATCGTCTCTTCCACAAACTCTCTAAAATTCCCATTTTTTTAATGACCCAGCAACATTATCATCACTGTTGGTGCCACCTCCCTCTGCACTAGCATTCCCAGTACCCATGTATGGTCTTACTGCTATGGAATGCTACCTTTGCAGACACCTGACCAACTCCAAATCTACAGCCTCCTTCCTGGTCACCACGTCCAACTACATGCTCACCCACAATTACTTCTTCTTTGAAGGCAACACCTAGAAACAAATTTGAGGTACAGCAGTGGGCAGCTGCAAGACACCATCCTATGCTAACCTATTTATCTACAGCAATCCTTCCTAACCACCCAGAACCCCAAACCCTGTAACTGGTTCAGATTAATTGATGACATCTTCATGTTATGGACTGAGGGTGAGAACACGTTATCCATATTCCTCCAGCAGCTCACCACCTTCTCCCCCAATCATTTCACCTGATCCTCCTCAGCCCAACAAGTCACCTTTATCAATGTCGACATTCACCCCAAAAAAATGTTCAAATGTGTGTGAAATCTTATGGGACTTAACTGCTAAGGTCATCAGTCCCTAATCTTACACACTACTTAACCTAAATTATCCTAAGGACAAACACACACACCCATGCCCAAGGGAGGACTCGAACCTCCGCCGGGACCAGCCGCACAGTCCATGACATTCACCCCAATGATAGCTACATGAGTACCTCCGTTGCTACATGAGCACCTCTGTTGTTCTATCCTTTCTGTATTGTTGTTATTTCATCCTGGATTTTCCAATGTTTTATTCTTCATCACCATTTTTCAGATGAGTTTACCCTTGGGAACATACTGAAAATGACTGAGATAGAATAAAAACTGCATTGGTCAGACTGGGTGCTTCTGGCAATTACTTGTGTTAGCAACCTCTTACCAGAATCATTCAGATGAAAATCTTTTGTACAGTGTGACCAACTGAGGGGAATGTATCAGGCACGCCCATGTATGAACTTCCAACTTTCCTGAATGATTTTCCAAGTTTTGCATTAATACATTCCTTAGAGCATTTCATCCAGGATTTGTTGTACTGTTCAAAGAGCGACACAATCTTCACAATAATGTGAGAAAAATCCTCAGCAATGTGCCTAATGTCAGCCTCAGTCATATAATTTAGATTATGGTCCAATCTGTTGCCCATATCCCCAACAATACATGACCTTGTACTCAAGATCCTTCCACAAAGTGCGAAAATCACAGGTGACATCCATGGAGGTCTGCAGAAATTTATTCGGGGTGGGGGGACTCTAAAATTTCCATTTTATATGTAAATGAGGTAGTCAGTTTTTCGACGTGTCATGCCACAAGAACTAAATTTGGCACAAAAAATTTATTATATCCCTGAGAACTTACAGTTATCTACTTCTAGAAGTGTAAGAGGCAAGGGGAGGCAAGTTTCCTGGATTTTTTCCACAGATTTGGAAGGCTAGACTGGAATTTTGTCTCTGGGTCTAGACCTAGCATTACTACTGCAAACTGCAGCTCACAAAACTGATAATTTCTCTTGTGCTACTGCCCAAATGAGGATGAAATTTGATATTAGTCCACATCTCCAGCTATGACTAGCATCATTCTTCATGAATGACATATCGGAACATTCCACATGAAAAAATACAGTCTTTCCTCATGCTGATTACATTACCCATGATTCTGCGGTAATTTTCACGCTTGTACATTATGAGATTCAAGTTATTTGCTTAAAATTTTTGTACAATGAAAGACAACACCTACATGATTTTTAGATCAAATTTTTTGACTAAAAAGTTTGCAAATAAGAATTATTTAGAGTTACCTTGTTTAAATGTATGACAGAACTATTTAAAATGAC
The DNA here is from genome assembly GCF_021461395.2 of Schistocerca americana. Lineage (NCBI taxonomy): Eukaryota > Metazoa > Arthropoda > Insecta > Orthoptera > Acrididae > Schistocerca > Schistocerca americana. The sequence continues at coordinate 214,470,159 of NC_060125.1, read as the reverse complement.
CTGTGGTCTAGATTCGAACTCTGAGTACACTTACAAAATTTGAATCTTCACACCAACACATTTAGCAACTAGATGCCATTGCTAGCATATAGCTGAGTGACAAGCTCTCCCCTTTGACCTCGCAAGGTGAAGTGGAACATATTCTGTGTTCTTGATGATTTATATGCATGGTTGCCAACAGCAAAAACAGTAAAAAAAATTGTGTTCTGTCTAACTTTGATCAATTTAGTCCTTTTAAGCTGCACTGAAATACAAAATAATCATATTTATATAATCATGATTTTCAGGTTGACAAAATATTAGAACAATTTTTTTCTATTTTCTTGAAACTTGTCACGTGTTGAAATAGTATTCCAATACAGAGTTGACCAGGCATCTGAGAAGGCAGAACAGCTGCACTGGTTACAGTGTGATTTCATTCTGCCTTGAAAACCATTGTCATCTTGCCATGATTTCTATAATTTCATTCTCAGTCTTTTTTATAATACAGTAGACGATAGACGTGTCTTCTAAATATCTACAGTTTGCTAAATAAATGAAGATATAAAGTCAAATGCATTACTAATTAGAAATGCTGTGAAGACATATGGAATACCACAAACTACCTTGGGGGACATATGAGAAAACATAGAAAAGAAACTGTGTTAATGTAGAGTTAGGAAAAATAATTCAAAGTGGGGATTCCCATTTTCAAAATTCAACATCAGAGTGTTAATTTTCGAAATTCAATGTTTGATTGTTAGCAAATCTTTAACTTGACAAAAGCTGATGGAGTGCAAAAGCGTTCAAAAACAATTTACCTGGAGAAGAGTGAGTGGATGGTTTCATTCACCGAAATGCCATGCTGTCAACAAGAATTTCAAGAAACATGCCTGGTAAGAGAGCAAAGTTACTGTATTTTAAATAGTTAGTGACAGAATTGATTTTATGTCATTTTCTGTTTTATGAAGGAATTTTTATTTTCAACAATGGAAAATCCAGGATGGAATGTAACAATATGTGTGTGAGTTGCATTTGCGTGAGTGTCTGTGTATGTGTGTCTATTGTTGACGAAGGCTTTAATGGCTGAAATTTTTAATTGTGAGAGTCTTTTTGTTGTGCCTATCTGTGACTCAGCATCTCCACTATATGGTGAGTAGCAATTTTTATTTTCTATGTTTAAAATTATAATTTTTCTATTATTTGTGTTGCAGATTGATATCAACACAATTAAGAGCTATTTTGCAAATCTTTAAAAGACACTAGAGAGCATCAGCCCTTCTGATATCCTAAATTATGAAGAAACCTATCTAGCAAATGAATCTCATAAAAAACTGTGTTCTTTCAAATGAGGAACCAACTACCCATAGAGAATGATCAATTTTTCTAAATCAGTAACCAGTGTGTTGTTTACTGGTAGAGCCAATGGGGAACTACTGTCTGCATACGTCATTATAAATCCAAGCATATGTGGAACACAAGGAGGGTCTCCATGAATGAGATATAACAGATCAAAGTCTGGATGGTTTATATGTATGTATGTTTTAAAACTGGGAACCTAGAAATGACGGAGAGGCTTTGTCTCACCCCACAAACCCAGATTTATTGTGCAGTTTGGACCACAATGGACCCCCCCCCCCCTCCCTTCCAGAAACATCTCATAACAGACGAGTGTAACCCCAAATATTTGCAAGGTAGAATAATTATGGTGTACGCATACCTGGAAATGGTGTTTGTGCAGCAATCGCCAACACAGTGTAACTGAGGCGGAATAAGAGGAAGCAGCCCGCATTCGCCAAGGTAGATGGAAAACCGCCTGAAAAACCATCCACAGGCTGGTCGGCTGCCAGACCTCGACTCTAATCCACCAGGTGAATTTTTGCCGGGGACTGGCATGCCTTCCCGTTCAGGAAGCAGCGTGTTAAACTGTGCAGCTAGCCAGGCAGGCTCTGGATGGTTTGATGAAGTCACATTCAAAGATTAGTTCCAGACTATTGTAATAACTTTGGGCAGGAAACAAGAAGGGGGGAAAGCAGTGCTGGGTGACAATACATCTTTTCACTCTTCATCGGAAGTGCTGAAAATGTATAAGAAGCACAAAACTAAATTCATCTGTCTCTCTCTGAGTACCACATATTTGCTACCACATTTAAATGTGGCATTTTACAGACCCCTTATAATGGCATGGAGATCAGTATTGACAAAATGGTGCCAGAAAGTAGACAGAAGATTGACTTCCATTCCAAAGGACACTTTCCCTGCTCTTTCTAGTATATCGGCGGAGACCATCAAATCTAATTCAGCAGTCTGGATTCTGGCCTGCGGAATGTCTCCATTCAAGCCAGAAAAAGTTCACAATAAAGTAGCATCATTGTAATCTGGTATTGCAGAGCCTCCAGAATCTCAGTCCACACTGGCATTAGTGGGGAAGCATTCGTGAAACTGCTCCAGAGCATGAGTTACAAAAAATCACCACGTGCCAAAACAAGGAAAAGAAAAATAGAAACTGAGCCAGGAAAAGGTGTTGCCAGCACCAGTACTGAAGGTAAAACACCTCAGCCAAATGAAGAAATCTCGCATCCTGTGTTAACTGAGAAACAAAGGAAAGGAGAAGCTATGGAAACCAATATAAAAATAAAACAGTCAGCATTGCAGGATTCCAATGACAGCTGAAGACTGACAGTATTCCACTAACGATTCATCAGATGAATAGGTTGAACAGTAAGATAACAAGGCTAAAATTTGGATGACCCTAAACCAAAGGAGTGGTTTTAAGTGAATTTTCCAAGTAAAAGAAAAACAACCGTTAAATTTGACGTTGGTTGCTTTGAGGAACTGGTTCCTGAAGAAGGACTTGAAAGTTTGTTTCATTAGAAATTCTGGTGAATTACAATTCAAATATACTGAAACAGAAGGTGTGAGACTTATCAATTATGATCAAAGGAGAACAGGGGAGTTTTAAATTTTGCTGTAAATTTCCAGGGCTATGATATTAACTACAAACTTAACAGAGACATAAACCGAATATGCTATATTTTTCAGGGCTACTGTATTTATTAGTTTGCTAAAGATTGTGGTTATATTGTGTGTGTGGGTTGAAGTAATTTTGTCTGGACATTAGTTAAATATTTTCTACTAAATTCACGAGTGTATAATGTATGCAATTAACAAACAGTATTAAGTCCACATTTTCTGATCCTAAAATTTCTCTTAAAAATTAAAATACAAATCAATACAAATAAATAACAAAATCATCCAACAGACTGGAATGTGGGTGAATGTCCATTTATATGTCTTTTTAATATGGTGGTTGACTTAACACCAAGTACTGGGTTCAGTCATCTGGTGCTTAAAAAGTGTTTTCCTCAGTGACTGTGGACATTTTAAAGAAAATAACAGGAAAGAATCCTGTAGCTGTGAGCTACAAGATACTGTTTTCAGTGAAAATGCAGATTGCTTTGTCTGTGAAGCAGAATAAAAAATACAAAAAGAAGTGATCAGCACTAGACATGTTTATGGTAGCTTTTCACTTTAGTATTATCTATTCTACTGTGATCTTACACCTACAGTAAATGCCTTGTGATCTGAGAAGCCAACATATATGAAATTTACATCCCAATCGTGGCAGTGCAATGCGTGAAGTCTTCAGTGACTACCATAGCAGAATCCTCCAAAAGCCCTCTCACACAAACCCACAAAAATTCTGGCTATATGTGAATGCTGTCTGTAGTACCAAAGTTAGTGTCCAGACACTCATGGATGAAACAGCAACTGAAATTGATAGTAGCAAAGCAAAGACAGAAATGTTGAATTTTGATTTAAAATGTTTCTATACAAAGCAAAATCCATGAGTGTTGTCAAATAGTTACAGCTTAATAACTGTGTCAGTGTGAAGTTGACTGGTATAGTAGACATTAGTGTCACTGGAGATGAAAAACAGCTGAAGTCAATAAAACTGAACAAAGCCCCAGGTCCTAGCAGAACCCCTACAAAACTCTACATAGAACAATATCTGAATTACACCCTACACGCACTGTGAGGTAAATGCTGCAATGGATTTTGCATAATTTGGAAATAGAGGCAAAACTGTGATTCATCAGGCCTCATCAGTTACTATCCAGTTTCTGTGTCATTTCAACCATTAGAGATGTGCAGCTTCCTGTGCTTCCATGAGTAATAGTCTCTTGCGAGTTATCTAACTCTAAATGTCCACTGCGTGCAGTTCCCTCCACAAAGGTTTACTAAGAAACTGGCTGAGATAAGCTTACATTCACTGACAGTAGCAACATCTGTTGGTATGACATTTGTCTCTGGTCTCTGTTAGTTCTCCTGCCAAGTTACATGGCTGCGATTGGTACACCATCCATATTAGACATGTTGACAGTCCAGACTGATGCACCAACAAATTAGGTAGCTTCATTCACAGTGTGGTCACGGGAATGTCCAAACACAATATTGTCTTTCTCGCATTCTGTCATGCCTCCACATCAACCATACTTACTGAGTTGATTCCAGACAACTGACTGACACATAAATACCACTTCACTGCCACAATTCCTGTCAGTGACAGAGTGTCACATGACCACCCAGTAGGCACCAACATACACCATCCACCACACTCCAAAGCAACCACTGTACTCACTTCTACATCTACAGCTACATCTACATAGATACTCCGCAAGCCACCATACTGCATGTCGCGGAGGGTACCCTGTACCACCACTAGTCATTTCCTTTCCTGTTCCACTTGCAAACACAGCAAGAGAAAAACAACTGTCTATATGCCTCTGTATAAGTCCTGATTTCTCATATCTTATCTTTGTGGTCCTTATGTGCAACGTATGTTGGCGGCAGTAGAATTGTTTGGCAGTCAGCTTCAAGTGCCAGTTCTCTAAATTTTCTCAACAGTGTTTCTTGAAAAGAACATTACCTGCCATCCAGGAATTCACATTTTAGTTCCCGAAGTAGCTCCGTAACACTTACTTGTAGTTCAAATTTACCAGCAACAAATCTAGCAGCCCGCCTCTGAATTTCTTCAACATCTTCCTTTAATCTGAGCTGATATGAATCCCAAACACTCAAGCAGTACTCAAGAATAGGTCGCACTAGTGTCCTATATGCAGTTCCTTTACAGACAAACACACTTTAATAAAATTCTTACCATAAACTAAAGTTGACCATTCGCCATCCCTACCATAGGCATTACAAGCTCATTCCATTTCATATTGCTTTGCAATGTTATGCCAGATATTTAAACGATGTGACTGTGACAGATAATGCAGTATCCGAACATCACGGGTTTGTTTCTCCTACTCATCCGCATTAACTTACATTTTTCTACATCTAGAGCTAGGTGCCATTCATCACACCACCTATAAATTTTGTCTAAGTCATCTAATATCCTCCTACAGTTACTCAGCTTCAATTCCATATTGTACATCATAGCATCAACAGCAAACAACTGCAAATTTATCCCCACATGGTCCAACAAATCATTTATGTATATAGAAAACAACAGTGGTGCTATTATACTTCCCTGGGGCACTCCTGATGATAACCTTGTCCGCAATGAACACTTGCCATTAAGGACAACATATTGTGTTCTAAAAAGTCTTCGAGCCACTCACATATCTGTGAACCTATTCCATATGCTTGTGCCTCCACTTCACTAACAGTTTAAAAGACGAACTTTTACATCTGAAGAGAGTTTTTGAGGACAATGGGTATTCTCCACAACAGATACGTAAGGCACTACAAATAAAACTTAAGGTGTCCGTAAGGAATGCAGAAGATGATGAGGAAACATTTAAATCCATGGCTTTCCTGCCGTATGTGGGAAGCCTTTCATCCAAAATAGGACGGATCCTCACTAAACATAAAGTAAAAGTGATTTTTCGTCCACCGGCGAAGATGGCTGCACTCCTGGGTTCCGTTAAAGATGACTTACTAAAGATGACTTACTACTCCACAAGCCTGGAGTTTACAAGATACCATGTGAATGTGGCCTTTCATATATCGGACAAACGAATCGTACAGTCCAAGAGAGGTGTACGGAACATCGCAGGTACACTCGGCTCTTACAACCCAGTAAATCGGCTGTGGCAGAGCATTGTATTGGTTCTGATCACTCTATGGTATATGAAAATGTCGAAATTCTGACTTCTGTTTCATCTTTCTGGGACTCCGTAGTAAAAGAGGCCATTGAAATCCGCTTGATGAAGAATTTAATTAATAGAGACAGCGGTTTCACATTAGATAAATCATGGAATCCGGCACTTTCAATATTGAACTTACAAAGACGTCGCTACAGTTCAGCTCCCAGTAATACATCGACCTCCCAGCCTGGATCGAATGCGCAGCCACAGACGTAACTCATGCATATTGTATGTCTTTGCTGCCGATCAAGATCACTGGCGCCTTGTTTATCTGTGGCCGCATGCGCAGTGGTGTGGTCCGCGAGTTTAAAAGGATGGAGCGAGCGCTGGAGCGTCAGTCGTACGGCTCTCTCTGAAGATGGCTGAAAGGTATACAGCCGAAATACTAGAAGAAGAAGCAGAATTCATGCGGCTGCATTTCCGAAACTTAATGGAGAAGTGTACTGTAACCTACTTCCTTTGTTTCTGGACTGCATTTCCTTAGGATTCTTTCAATGAATCTCAGTCTGGCATCTGCTTTACTGACGATTAATTTTATATGGTCGTTCCATTTTAGATCACTCCTAATGCCTACTCCCAGATAGTTTATGGAATTAATTGCTTCCAGTTGCTGACCTGCGATATTGTGGCTAAATGATAAAGGATCTTTCTTTCTATGTATTCACAGCACATTACACTTGTCTATATTAAGATTCAATAGCCATTCCCTGCACCATGCATCAATTTGTTGCAGATCCTCCTCCATTTCAGAACAATTATCTCGATATACTACAGCATCATCCACAAAAAGCCTCAGTGAACTTCTGATGTTATGCACAAGGTCATTTATAAATATTGTGAATAGCAACGGTCCTACTCCCCTGCAGCACACCTGAAATCACTCTTACTTCAGAAGACTTCTCTCCATTGAGAATGACATGCTGCGTTCTGTTATCTACAAACTATTCAATCCAATCACACAATTGGTCTGATAGTCCATATGCTCTTACTCTGTTCATTAAACAACTGTGGGGAATTGTATCAAACACCTTGCGGAAGTCAAGAAACACGGCATCTAGCTGGGAACCTGTGTCTGTGGCATTCTGAGTCTCGTGGACGAATAGTGCAAGCTGGGTTTCATACGATCGTCTTTTTCGAAACCCATCCTGATTCCTACAGAGCAGATTTCTAGTCTTCAGAAAAGTCATTATACTCTAGCATAATATGTGTTCCAAAATTCTACAACTGACTGATGTTAGAGAAATAGATCTATAGTTATGCACATCTGTTCGACATCCTTTCTTGAAAACGGGGATGACCTGTGTCCTCTTCCAATCCTTTGGAACGCTACACTATACTCTTCTAGAGACCTATGGTACACCGTTGCAAGAAGGGGGGCATGATGTAGCCTAATATTGTCTTTGTGATCCCTACAAGAGAAATATGTAAGGGGATTATAGTAAACTGCTACTCACCATGCCATGATGTTGAGTTGCAGACAGGCACAACAAAATGACTGCTAGACAAGTAAACTTTTGGCCAAGAGGCCTTCTTCTATATTAGACAACATACACACTCTCATTCACGCAAATGCAACTTACACACACATGACCTCGGTGGCATTTTGGCCAAAAGCTTACTTGTTTAGCAGTCTTTTTGTTCTGCCTGTTTTTCGACTCAACATCTTAGTGGAGATGTTGAGTCGAAAAACAGGCGAATGGTGAATGGAAATCTATCCTTTTCATAATAATCTGCTGTTGGATTCTAGTAAATGGGTTTTTCTCAGTTAAAGCTGGTTCTTCAAACTTTTATGGTTTTCATGGGACAATTGGCATTATCTTCAAGGGCAGTGCTGTTTTTCTGGGGGAATGCTGGGGGATGTGTACCCCTAAACTTTTTCATCAACAAAGTAATTTTTTTATGATGTTGAGAACTTGGAAATGTGCCAAAGATTTATTTCACAGACGTAAATTTTTTATTTCATTTTTTCATGTTGGTAATTCCACTACGAATGATGCCAGTGCAGTTTTTGGTGGGAAAAGTGATGTCTTTGACTGTTTCAATCATTTGGAACCTGCGGCAACTGTTCTCGACAAATGAATCGCTGGCAACCAATTTGACAAGCATGTAGTGCCCTCGTTCGCTAATAGTGGGCGAGTGCAATGCGCAATCTTAAACAGTGTCTGAGGAATCTCACTCACACTAACATAATACTTGTCAATATTCCGCATCGCTATGATCTTGTAAGATGGTCATGTGTTAACAGGGAAATAAAAAGTGCCAACAATAAGTTTGCAAAAATCTGCAGACATTTTAAAAACGTGAAACGCGTTGATATAAGCAGTATTGGACGTAGATTCCACACGCAACACAGACTTCACCTGAATGACTTAGGGAAAGAATATCTGACAAGCCTGATAACCAAGGGAATTAAAAACGTCCAAAATAAATTCAAAACCAAAACGATAATTGCATCGCCATCGCCTGACTCCAAAATGAAAACACTTCAAAAAAATCATTATAAACATCATCAGCACCAGCAAAACATGTAAAAAAAAGATGAAATTTTAACAGAAAGAACAGTGGACATCGATTTCAACGACAAAAGAACTACTGTTCCTCATCATCTAAATATTATTTTAGATGAAAATAAGAAAAACAAGAAGACTCCCAAGTTCACAAGGAAACACAGCAGTAGTGGCAGAACCAACATTTGAAGTGTCAGAAACAGCATCACCATCGACAACAACAAATAGAAGGCTGTTGGACAGAAGAAATGCTGAGCCTCCTTCTCATCTCAGCGATTTTTTATGTGCGAGCCTGAAGAAAAAGAAGGGACAACAGTAGGTAGTGTCAAGTGTCTCCTCTCTCCTGTCTCAAGACAGACTCCAATGGATTCTCAGTCAGGTAACAGCACTAATAGAATGAAAAAGCAAGAGGAAGGCATCTCTTTCTTTCATCAAAATATAAGGGGCCTCTTAAACAAAACAGATCAACTCCTTATTAACATTAGTGAAAAAGGACAGTAAAAATACTGTAGGGAAAGTGAAGACACAGGTGGAGTAGCAATTTACGTTAAGGACAGTGTAGCATACAAAGCTATAGATATTAAAAAATATTGTGTGGAACAACAATTTGAGGCATGTGCCACAGAAATAATAACTAAATTCCACCCAATAACAGTGTTGGCTGTCTACAGGTCTCCTTCAGGTGATATAAAAACTTTTCTGCATTCAATGGAACTCCTTCTGTCAGGGTTACTTTCAAAAGCGAAGGATATTGTAGTTTTACGTGATTTCAATATAAACTTTATGACAGAAAATAAGAATAAAATATACTTTGAGATTGTGATGACCTTACATAATCTGACATCAGTAATAAACTTCCCAACAAGAATTACATCCAAGTGCCAAACTATGATAGACAACATTTTTTTAGATGTAAGTAGGCATCAGAATTATATTGTCAGGCAGGTTATAAGTGGGCTTTCAGATCATGATTGACAAATTCTCACTCTTTATGACGTTAATCTGTTCAAAAAAGAATTTCCTCAATGGAAATTCGTAAGAGTAATGAATGAAGAGGCAACCACAGGTTGCAGCAAATGGACTGATCTTTAGTATATAGCCATGATGATGTTGATACTAAATTTAACTGTGTTATAAATGAATTCTGTGCTCTTTTTGAAGAAATATTTCCCAAGACATGGGTCAGAAACAGTGCTTCCAATTCTGTAAGTAAGCCTTGGATTACAAAAGGTATAAAACAGGCATGTAAAACCAAAAGGGAAACTTATGCGGCAATAAGATTGTGTGAAGATGTAGAAAAATGGGAACACTATTTATTATACTGTAAAAGTTTGAAGAAACTAATATGGAAATCAAAAGCCCTTTATTATGAGAAGAAAATAGATAATTCTAATAATAAAATAAAAACAATTTGGAGCATTGTAAAAAAAGAAACAGGAAGAGATACAACAAGCAAATAAGATGTAAATAAAATCAGATATGAAGGTACCCTAGTAGATAACCCCAAAACGGTGGCTGAGATTTTTAATAAACACTTCCTATCAGTAACTCAACAGATTAGTTGCAAGCCCAATGTTGATGAAGCTGTAACTCTTTGTCAAGCAGTATATTCAAACACAATTTCAGAAATGCACCTTAATCCTGTCACTGTAGAAGAAATTAAAAAAATCATCATGTCTCTAAAAAGTATGAACTCTGCAGGGGTTGATAATACATCTAGTAATTTATTGAAATATGCTTGTGTGTGGATAAGGGACATTCTCTGTCATAATTTCAATGCTTCCCTTCAGAAAGGTGTTGTTCCCAGTAGACTTAAGTATGCCATTGTGAAGCCCCTGTACAAAAAGGGCGATAAAGCTGAACTAACTAACTATCGACCTATCCCTTTGCTGACAGCTTTCTTCAAAATTCTAGAAAAGCTAAACATGTAAGAATTACTGATCATCTCATGAAGAATGGAGTTCTCAGCAAGAGCCAATTTGGCTTTCAAAAGGGCCGTTCAACAGAAGACGCAGTCTATGCATTTGCAAATGAAGTCCTAGAAACCCTTAATGAAAAAATGCTAGCACTTGGTGTCTTCTGTGATTTATCCAAAGCGTTGACTGTGATCATCACCAGATTCTCTTGCAAAAAGCAAAATTAGTAGTAATAAGTGGTGTTGCAGGCAACTGGCCACAGTCCAACCTCCAAGACAGAAAACAAAAAGTTGTCTTGAATGTGACACTTCTTCAGATTCTGAATGGAGTTCCATTACATGTGGAGTGCCTCAGGGCTCAATTCTTGGGCCACTATTATTCCTGATTTTTATAAATGATCTACCATCATGTACAAGCCTGCCGTGTAAATTTACATTATTTGCTGATGATACCACAATGAGATGAGCAGTAGAACAGACAACAATCTTGAGGAACTCCTTAATCACATACTCTCAGATGTGGTTAATTGGTTCAAGGTGAATGGTCTCTCATTACATTCCAATAAGACCAGCTTTATTCAATTCTGTACAAAAACAGAAAAAGAGAGAGAGATATAAGTGTGACATGTGGTAATCAACCAATAGTAAGAATGGAAACAACAAAATTTCTTGGAGTGCACATTGACAAGAAAATGAACTGCTCTTCACATATTATTGATCTCTGTAAGAGGCTTAGCTCTGCTACCTACGCTTTACGGGTTGTCACTACATGTGTTGAACCTAACACTGCAAAAGTGGCATACTATGGCTATTTTCATTCTCTCATTGAGTACGGAATTATTTTTTGGGGCAACCAGCCATTAGCAAGGAAAGTGTTCATTGCACAGAAGTGAGCATTAAGAATTATATGTGGATTGCGCCCAAGAGACTCGTGTAGAAATAGTTTTCGTAAACTTAAAATATACACAACTACATGCTAATATATTTTTTTCTCTCATGTGTTTTGTTTGTAAAAATATAGAGATATTTCAACCAAACAGTAATTATCATGAGCATAACATATGGAGTAAGAATCACATACACAGCAAGCTCAGAAATTTGAGCTTGGCACAAAAGGGCGTCCACTACACTGGAGCAAAACTCTTCAATGTTCTTCCTCCTGGAATAAAGACAGAGATTCATAACAAGAGTAAGTTTAAGAAAGCACTAAAAATATTTCTGCTATAAAAAGCTTTTTACAGTCTAGATGAATTTTTAACTAAGTAAATTGTAATATTTTAATGTTATATAATACAAGTAGCAGTGGTTGGGAAGGGAGTAAGACAGGGTTGTAGCCTCTCCCCGATGTTGTTCAATCTGTATATTGAGCAAGCAGTAAAAGAAACAAAAGAAAAATTCGGAGTAGGTATTAAAATCCATGGAGAAGAAATAAAAACGTTGAGGTTCGCCGATGACATTGTAATTCTGTCAGAGACAGCAAAGGACTTGGAAGAGCAGTTGAATGGAATGGACAGTGTCTTGAAAGGAGGATATAAGATGAACATCAACAAAAGCAAAACGAGGATAATGGAATGTAGTCTAATTAAGTCGGGTGATGCTGAGGGAATTAGATTAGGAAATGAGGCACTTAAAGTAGTAAAGGAGTTTTGCTATTTGGGGAGCAAAATAACTGATGATGGTCGAAGTAGAGAGGATATAAAATGTAGGCTGGCAATGGCAAGGAAAGCGTTTCTGAAGAAGAGAAATTTGTTAACATCCAGTATTGATTTAAGTGTCAGGAAGTCATTTCTGAAAGTATTCGTATGGAGTGTAGCCATGTATGGAAGTGAAACATGGACGATAAATAGTTTGGACAAGAAGAGAATAGAAGCTTTCGAAATGTGGTGCTACAGAAGAATGCTGAAGATTAGATGGGTAGATCACATAACTAATGAGGAAGTACTGAATAGGATTGGGGAGAAGAGAAGTTTGTGGCACAACTTGACCAGAAGAAGGGATCGGTTGGTAGGACATGTTCTGAGGCATCAAGGGATCACCAATTTAGTATTGGAGGGCAGCGTGGAGGGTAAAAATCGTAGAGGGAGACCAAGAGATGAATACACTAAGCAGATTCAGAAGGATGTAGGTTGCAGTAGAGATGAAAAAGCTTGCACAGGATAGAGTAGCATGGAGAGCTGCATCAAACCAGTCTCAGGACTGAAGACCACAACAACATAATACAAGTTGACATAATGCCACTAAGAATGTTATTTAACCTGAGCTCTGTATCTGTGTGTTCTCTGTACCTGTTTTCTGTAGTGTTTTAATGATTCTAAGAAAATATGTATTTACTTTTCTGTATTGCTGCCCAAAGAATTTACTGTATAAATTTTTATATAATTATGTACTCAAATTTCTGTATATGCTATAAGATTATCGGATTTTATTTGTAAAAAACTGACTTGTTCCACGTCCTTATGTATCCAACACAGTTGGACCTATGGAACATGAAATAAATCAAATCAAATCAAGATGGTAGTGCTAAACGGTTATGCATACGCTCAAATGCCGAGCTACCGATAGATATCTCTATGGTCTCGCTACCATGATCCTTCACGATTCATTGCCATCTTTGTTTTGTTGTTCTTTATGCCATTTTGGGAGCCAAACAGGGTTACAAAAGATTTTTGTAGTGTAGTTTCTATTGTTGTTGATGATAGGTGTGGATGGTGTTTGTTGTATTGTGTCTTTTACTGTTGTTTTATAGGTTAAAATATGTGATCGGTAATATTTCCTTATATTGTTTTGCATGTCGGAGGGTCGATCGGACTCACCAGTTTCATTTGAGGTGTATTATAGGTCAACTGAAGTGTACAATACCATATTCTTTTATTGTTCAGGGGTTGATGGGAATCGCATGCTTCATTTGAGGTGATGTAAACTTAAGTGTTTGATACCACATTCTCTTGTATGTTTCATTTGAACTGTAAAGTCAACTGAAGAGTCTGATACCTCTTTTTTTGTAGTTAGACATGTTGATGACGTCATGGCTAAAAGAAGACGGGTGGTATCCCAAACTTCAGTTATAAGTAATTTTCACTGCATTATATCCAATGTCGGAATACCCTCAAACTTCTTTTTTAGAAAAAAAAAACACTGTTCAAAGGTATATCAATTCAGGTTTTTCAGCATCTCCATGGCAATCAGCCATGGACCAAACAAAACTGTGACCATGGTTCAAATGGCTCTGAGCACTATGGGACTTAACATCTATGGTCATCAGTCCCCTAGAACTCAGAACTACTTAAACCTAACTAACCTAAGAACATCACACAACACCCGGTCATCACGAGGCAGAGAAAATCCCTTACCCCGCCGGGAATCGAACCCGTGCGCGGGAAGCGAGAACGCTACCGCACGACCACGAGCTGCGGACTGTGACCATGGGTACTGCCCTTCTTGAGATATGCTCAGTATCCTTTAGTTGTCCTATTAGATATAGATCTCACTAGTCATTTACAAGTCATCTCCTTTGAAGACTAAATGCATTTTGCTGGTGTTCTACCAGTGTTTCATTTCGTTCACCTACAAACTGTTACACCCTGATATTTGCATGTGTTCACTGATTCCACCTGTGACATACTGTTGTTATAGTGACAGGATACTAGGTTTTCTTCCATTTGTTACGTGCACAATTTTACATTACAGGAATTTAAAGCAAGTTGCAAATCCTTCCAACACTTTGAAATCTTTTTAATATCTCACTGAATATTTGTGGATTTTTGAAAACTTTTTAATATCTCACTGAATATTTGTGGAGCTTCTCTGGTAGCATTTCATAATAGATAACTGCATCATTTGAAAACATCTGTGGTTGCTGTTAATACAACCTGCCCAGTCATGAATATACAGTACGTCCACATCAAAATGCACCATTTTTTGGGCCAGCTACACCTACATTGCTGCCTAGTTTTTGTCAACATCTGGTACATTTGTTTCATTGTTCTCTGGCCGAACGAAAATGGTGTGAGTTCAGGAGAATGGTGCTGTGGTATGCAAGGTTAAATCCATTAATAGATTCTCCAGGTTATATGGCAATAGGAATTTGCTTCTGAAATGCTTAACTGAACTGATTGGAATCCTGCATTTTGGCAAGTGTAAGCATAGCGTTAACATTTGGTGGTCACAGAATCCATACAGTGTGAAGGAAAACGTATGAGATCGCCCAAAAGTGAACATTTGGTGTAGCCTCGTGTGTGAAAAGATAACTGGACCATTATTGTTTGCGGATGAGACTGTCACTATGTAGGAGATATTTGCTGTTCCGCAGGTTGAAGAAATCTTAACGACAAAATGGTGGTCCACCTCGCTGACGGATGTTTGGAAAACACTGAATTGAATGTTTCCAAGGTGCTGGCTTGGATGTGATGGACCCATGAATAGGCCTCCACGTTCTTCTGGCAGCCCACAACTGGGTTCATAGGCTACGTGAAGTGCAGGGTGTTCGTCACTGCAGCGTTGGACCTTCATGACCTCCGTACTCGGATTTTGGAAGTCATTGGTATCATCCCTCTGGACATGTTTCGGCACCTGGATGGAAACCGAAGACAGGTCAGACATTCTTCATGTCACCGCAAACGTTTTAAAGTGTTGTGGTTTGATGTGATTTTTTTTTTAACGTGGCATTAGGCTCATTTTTCAAAAGGCCATAAGTCTATTTCATTTAAGTTTGAGCTGCGAGCAAACTGAAAATAGGGCATTTCGGTGAAAATACCCTGTACAACATAAACAGCAAGATCTTATTTCTACATCTGACTTCCGTTCAAAATAACATGCTGCCACAATTTTGGAACAGCCTTTGCTTTAATTGTTTATGTGTTTCATGAACAGGCCCAGGTAAAAAGCCAACTTTAAGGAATATCTTACCCATTCCGAGATAATTTTTAATCTCTCTGAAGTGATTTACTGACTCGCAAAGACGGCGGTCAATGTGTTTGTTTATTGTTAACCAAAGAAAGACATTAAGACAATGACATTCGGTACAATACGAGAGATCACTGGAGTGGATTTAGCTCTAGCGCAAACGCGCGAAACGGCTGCAGTAGCAATTACGACAGCTTTTAAATATGTTTCCATGTTAATGGAAGAAGCAGTTAGTCTCGAGCGGAAAAATCATTTTACTGGACGGTTGTGCGTCTTTTCGAAATTCATCAATGTTTCTCGAAGCTGCGGCTACAAGTATATTGAAATACTGTTTCAACACAGCTCGTATTTTCGCGAATACAAAAAGAAATTCGACATCCATGTAACCTTCATTCATCATAGTACCGTTTAATCTTCGTTTATTGACAATTTTTCTCTTTTACCGGCACCGACTGATACTCATTTTCATCACCTACAAGTTTATTACATTAACGTTATCGCTGCACAGAGATTTCGTAATGCACGATAAGCCCTGAACTTCCGACGGAATTGTTGTGGGTGTTGGAACTGGAAGCGAAAGTGAAAGCAGATGTTAGGTGTGTGATGTTACATGTGTCAAATAACTCGACCAGTCAAGAAGCACGACGTGTACGAGTTGAAATGACAGTCCAATAGTGCAGTGAAAGCTGTCAGTTAAATTTTATGGCGCTAACTTCTGGAACAGGAGTAACTGTTGACACGTTTTCCCTTCATGTTTAATGAGTGAATATAAGGAATGAAGCCTGTTAGTGATAACACAAGGTGATAGTGGCTGGGCAGAATAAGCGATTCGTCAGAGTCTTACGTATTGTTAAAGATACCACGTTTTTATGTATCATTTGAAAGAAATAAGACTCAGATATAAAACAGTTACTAGAAGAGACGAGAAACAGAGAACTAGTGGATAATGTGTTTTATAACAAATATTCAGTGTAGATCCCGGTTGTTGTGATATATTACTAATTTTATCAGGTGAGTGAGGTTGTTTTACTCTTTAACTGTTGGAAACACCATTTTCGCACCCATTTAAGTTGTGCATACTACAGAAACATTATTTTTAAACTTTCGAAATTCTTGATTAGAAAAGAGCTAGTCTTATATCGGTTAATGTCTTTCTCTATCGCCCATGGTGTACTACAGAGAAGACCAGTCATATAGGCCATCAGTCTAGAAATGTAGCTTACATCATTTTACTGTGTGCGGATTATTGGTATTTCAGTATGGGATAGTAGAAAGCAATGTGTTTCTACACGTGGCTATGGTTTTCGGTCGATCAATGCGGACTACCCCACGTCATTTCACTGTGGAGTACACCTTTTCTAAAGTGTGCTCTGCCTGCATCGATTGTACATTTATTTTTCAATATCAGGTTTCCTCCTCATTTTGCCAGTAGACTGAAATGCCTTAAAAAAAAACACTGGGATCCTGTTAAACATAGTGCCTGTTCAGATTCAGATCCTCAGTTGTACAGAATCTCATGATATGCAGTTATAAACAAATCAAAAGACATAACATTACATTACCTTAAAGTAGGCCTAGATATCAGTAGGTATTTGCATTCAGATGGCTAGTAAACTGAGGTGACATCTAAACTTGGGTAAGTTAACCAAGAAGTTCAGTTCTGCCTGCTTTGCACTTAGAAATCTCTCTCATTGTGTTGATTTGGATATAGGATTATTTCACTCAGTACTCTGCTCTAGCATTATCTGAGAAACAAATGCAACTATGGTAAAAATAGCATTTATTCTACAGCAGCATGCGTTAAGAATATAATGTTAAGTTGATAATCAAACATCTTGTAGGAACCTCTTGACTCTCACTTCTGTGCCTGTACATAAACTCTCTAATGGTACCGGTATTCATGGTTAATAAAAAGTGTGAATTTATTATGAACAATGTAGCTCACAAAAACAGAACTAGAAGTAAAAAATAATTTTCATACAGGGTGTACATACCTTTATGGGGTTCAGAATGTAGTTTCATACTCTGATGCAGGACTCCATAACAAGTTGGTTGCATACATTAGGCAGGAAATTTCATATCCACAAAAATTTAAAACTGCTTCTGAAAGTAGTAGACAAAGTTTGCAGTTTGAACAGCAAAGTAACTGATGGCCGCAGAAAAGAAGATATAAAATGCAGACACATAGTAACACAGCAAGAAAATTTTTATTTGGAAAAGAGAGATATCGTAACATTCAATTTAAGTTTAGGAAGTCTTTTCTGGAAGTATTTGTATGGAGTGTAGCAATGTATAAAAGTGAAATATGGATGATAAATAATGCAGACTGGGAGAAAATAGAAGCTTTTGAAACCTGTTGCTACAGGAGGGGGGGTCATAAATTGGGGATTACTGAAGAATGGGATACAACCCATCGGCTTTGACCAAGGATGTCAGAAGTTACCGCAGGTGATGCATTGCGTACAATTAACAGCAAAGATGACTGTTGAGAAACATAAGAATGTAGGACAGAGAGAACAGATGGTTGACTTATAACACACATATTCATATTTCGAACGTAATATTAAGTATATTGCTTCTATGAGTGCTAGCATCCTATTCTTCAGTTGGCCTGTATAGCTCAACTGAAGAATAGGATAGTAGTGCAAAAAATAAAGAAGGAAAAAAGAGGGCAGAAGTAACATTTAACATGGAAAACCTCACTTGACATGTACGAGTTGTATACCGAACTTCTGCTGATCTGTATAGGTGAACTGCAGTACAGGATACAAATTTAACATATGTCGGATTTTTCACCTTCATTAGCAGTAGTATCCTGTTTGTAAGTTGACCTATGAGGATCAACTGAAGTACGGGATTCAAATTTTACAGGTGTTGCTTTTTCCGCCTCCGGAACTACTAGCATCCTATTCTTCAGTTGACAGAAATATTATCAAAGGCAAAAAGACAAACATACGTAAAATTCATATCCCATACTTCAGTTGATCTATCTAGATCAACTGAAGAAGATGATGCTAATGCTAGCAAAGGCAAAAAATAGTGACATACATAACTTTTATATCCATTACTTCAGTTGATCTATATAGGTCAACTAAAGAACAGGATACTATCTTCGTAGTTCATCTGAGGTTTAGGATTTCTGTGTTACATGTATCACTTTTTTCATCTTTGCTAACACTAGTATTCTAGGATAAATTTTTTTCATGTGTCTGTCTTTTTGCCTTCGATAGCACTAGCATCGACTGAAAAATATCGTAGTAATAATAGTGCCAGTAAAGGGAAAAAAAAGCAACAACTGTAAAATTTGTATTCTCTGCTGCAGTTGACGAACCCTGTTTCAAGTCTTCCATATTCATAGGAATAGATAAATCCGTTCATACAAATTAAAATCAAAAAGTAAAATTTGTCCAGAATGAAAAACAATTCTTCCAAAATATCTCAAATTCACTAAGAAAAAAAAGTACCAAATGAATTGGAATGAACAAATGGTTTAATTAATACAAGTGACAAAAGAAGATAACTGATTTATTATCTATGGCTCAAAAATAAAGACATTAATATCTATGAGTAAACTATGACGTAATTGGTCAAAAACGGTGGGTTGTATCCCGTTCTTCAGTTGACCCATAAATTGGATGCTTAGATCAGATAACTAATGAAGAGTTACTGAATGAAACCAGAGAGAAATTTATGGCTCAGCTTGACTAAAAGATGGATTAAGTTCATGGACACAGCTTGGAGCACCATAGAATAATGAATTTGGTAGTGGAGTGATGTGGGGGTTTTAAAAATTGTGGAGGTAGACCAAGGCTGGAATAAAATAAACAGGTTGAAATTGCTACAAGTTGTGGTAGTCATGCAAAAATAATTCTTGCACTGTATCGCTGGTCACAAAGCAGGTTTTTTGAAAGGCAGAGCTTTGCGATATTTTAATTACAGTCTTTTGATTTCCTGGATTGAAGCATGGGAATTTCAAAGAGCTGATCTCCATAGTTCGAGGATAACGTCGTTTTCCCAGATCCCATACTTCGGGTAAGACACCTCTTTCAGTTCAGATAATATACAAAGATTTTGATAATCTATTATCACCTTGGTGAGTACTCACAGTGGGCTAATAAGATAGTTGTCAATGTGTTTTCATAACATTCTTAATCAGCAAGATGCAGGTGTGAAATTTTTGTTTTCAAATTGAATAGGTAGGTTTTTTTCCAAAATAAGAGTTCTTGGTTATGCTGTTCTGTATGCATTTTGTGAAATTCTAGATAAGTAAATATAGTGTCAGCTATATATTGTTGTAGGTGTTGTTGTGGGTCCAGAGACCGGTTTGATATGCTCTCCAGGGTAGTATATCTTGTGCAAGTCTCTTCATCTCTGTTTAACTTCTGCAGCCTTTTAAATCCATTTGAAACTGGTTGCTGTGTTCAAGCTTTGCTCTCCTCCTACAATTATTACCCACCACACTTCCTCCATACCAAATTGCCAATCCCTTACAGCCTCAGATAGGTGCCATCAACCAATCCTTTCTTTTAGTTGAATTTCTTCTTTCCTTAGTTTGATTCATACCACCTCTTATTTTTACAAACAACATTTTTTATCTTCAGCATTATCCTGAAGCACCACAGTTCAAGGGTTTATATTGTCTTTTTGTGTTACACTTCTCCACAATACATTCAGAAAACACTTCATAACATTTAAATTTCTTCTTGATGTAAAAACAATATCTCTTTTCACGAAATGTTTTTATAGCTGTTCCCAGTGTGCGTGCTATCGATTTTCTGCTGCAGCCATTTTGCCACTTCTTTTGCTGCCCAAACAACAAAATGTATGTACTACTTTCAGTGTCTCATTTCCCAGTCTAACACCCACAGCACTGCCTGATTTAACTCTACTACATTATATTATACTTGCTTTACTTTAGTTGATGTTCATCTTATAACCTCTTTTCAAGAAACTAATCATTCCATTCAACTGCTCTTTCAAGTCTCTGACAGAATTACAAAGTTGTCGGGAAACCTCCAAGTTTTTATTTCTTCTCTCTGAACAATTCCCTTTACAAACCTCTCCTTTGTATGTTCTGCTGCTTATCCAATGTACAGATTGAATAACATTGTGGGACAGGCTACAACCTCATCTCACTCTCTTCTCAGCTACTGCTTCCCTTTATTGTCCTTTGACTCTTTATAACTGCCATCTGCTTTTTGTACGATTTGTAGATAACTTTTTTGCTCCCTATATTTTCTCTCTCTTTCTTTCACAGTTTGAAATACAATATTTGTATCAATATGGTCAAAAGCTTTCTCTAAATGTCGAAATTTTATAGATATATATTTATCTTTCTTTAATCTGCCTTCTAAGAAAAGTCATAGAGTCAGTATTGCCTTACATGTTTCTACGTTTACCGAGGAGTTAGTCTGTGATTAGTAAGTACTGGACTCACATTCAGGACAACAACAGCTCAAATACTTGTCTGGCCATCAATATTTATGTTTTGCTTGGACAACAGCACTAAGGCTGCCACTAAAGCTGTGATATTTATATTGAAATAGGTAGGTTTGTGTCATTGGTACCTGTATCACAAACTCTTCTGGAAGTTTAGAAAACTATATGATGCAAGCTGTTACGTGTTTTTCTAGTCTGCAGTCGGAAGACTGGATAAAGCCATTCCCATACTAGTCTACCCTGAACAACAGAGCCATTCAGTAGATATAGTTAATTGGTCACATTTCCAAGTAGTGTGCTCCCTCCCATTTTCTCCAACATATAGAACGAGAAAATCTGAGGTTCACTGGAGAAAGTGAGGGGTGATCATTTAACCAAAGTATGGCTGGTTGGCAGATGTGTTTGTAGGGCTAGTAAACCAAAGTTCCCAACATGTGCATTTGCTCCAGTTATCTACAGTACTATCATAGAAGGCAATGAGTAAACATATGACTTGGTCATTTTATTAACGTCAGCAGGCACATTTGACACTTTGTGTTACAGTACACTTTTAACATTGTACAGAGCAGAAGGTTTGTTGAATTTTACAGTGATTTGCATATTCTTCTTTGAAAAGTGTTTTTTCTGAAAATACTAAAACTATTGAAATTACGAAAAAGCTTATTAGCAATGGAAAACCCAGGAAGGAAGAACATCAGTATGGAAAGGGTAATGAATACTACAAATGTTCACCTTTCGGATGAAGTTATTCATCAGATGAAGAAGGGCGCTAAGACCTGACTGCGACTGAATGCAACAAAAGCAGCAAACTAGCTGGGGTGGAAAGTTGGCGTAAGGGAGAAGCATGGGGTTGGTAGTGTGAGAGATAGAAGGGTAAGGATGGGTTTGCTGCTGATTAGAGTGTGCAGGTACTTGCTGGGTACTGACTAGGGCTGCTAGCTGCAGCATGGGGAGACTGTGTTGGCAGTTTGGAGAGGGGCAGGGAATTAAAAGAAGAAAGGGAGAGTCATAGTAGGAGGAGAGGTGATACTCCTACATGGCGCGTCCCAGGTGGCGGATAGGGAGTTCCTCACTGGTTTATCGGCGGACTTGAGTGAAATAAAATAGCTCTTGCGGACCAAACACACCCTCTGCGGTTAACAACCATAGTTGTAAATCGGGGCTTGTTCCAACTAAGGTTGACAAAGTGCCGAAACGATATTTGTGTGGGGATATTGTAATGGAAATACTTCTGCTGTTTGTGGAGAAAAGGCGGAATGATTTCCTAACCACAGAGTACCATATGTAGGCGTGTTTACTTGTGATTTCATTAAACTTCATGAGACTTGTGCAGTGCCCAGCGGAAATATTTCATTTAAACGTGTACATGAACAGTGTGCGGATGAAACCGAAAACATTATTCAGTTGGTAGAAAGTAACACTTCAACAAGTGCACCCAGTATTTCTACAGGTATATCAGGGTTCCACATACAAGAAGATGGCAGATATTACATGTTCACAGCCTGTGTCTATAATTTACAGTGGATTCAACACCTTCAAGAAGTAGACAGCTGAAGTTTTGTCATTGGCTAATTGAAAAGTGCTGAGTAATTCCATTAATACTTCTCACTGGTGAAGGCACATAGTATCAATAACACTTATAATTCACATTGTTGAGCCAATGAAAACCCACGTGCATTTGTGGAGACACATTTTCAAGCAGACTTTCTCTATAAATGTGTAGTGTGGTATGTGTGATAGATGAACAACTGATTGGGCCATTGTGTTGTTATATTCTCTTAAAACACCCCACAGTGCCTTTGGGGATGCGTGAAAGACTAAGTCTACAAAGATAAAGTAAACACGAGATGAACTGATTGTATTATGAATAGTGCTGCCCATCAAGGTGACCTCAGAAGAGTGGACTGTTGACATGAGAACTCAAAAGTACAGTGAAGTTGGAGATGAAATTTATTAAAATGTACTTTGAAGTTAATCATTTGCCTTTGCTTACCGCCTTCAGTGAGTAGTTGTTTAGGTTACGTCTACAGCTTTGTGTCTGTAACCTATAAAAACTGGACACATTTTCTATGGAGTATTTCATTGACTATACTACAACCTCTTAAAATATTTCATCATCATCAGTTTTCTGCTATATTAGCAGGTCCTTTGCCTCTCCATTTCCTGTGATCCATCGCTTTCTTCTTAAGGCTGCTGTATGTTGTACCGTCCATCATGTCATCTAGTATCTGAAATCTTTTCCTTCGTCATTCCCTTTTCCCTTCTACAGAACCTTCTAAAACTGTTTTTATCAGTCCGTCATTCTTTCTTAATAGATGCCCAATCCAATTTCTTTTTCTTCTTTGCATTACATCTATTAACTGTCTTTTCTCTCCCACTCTTCTCAGTAGCTCTTCATCTTAAAAGCCTCCAGCCTTTCTCTGTCTTCCTTCCTCAAAGTCCCTGTTTCAGTGTCATACAGAAGAATACTCCATGCAAAACATTTTATGAGTCTTTTCCTCAGTTCTCTGTCCAGACTGCTGCAGAAAATTCTCCTTTTCTTATAAAATGCCTCTTTTGCCATTGCTATCCTTGTTTTAATTTCTGTGCTGCACTTCCAGTTGGTGTCTATCCCACTTAAATATTTACTATTTCCCTAAAACACCCTTTGTGTGTGCGTGTGAGCACGCACGCATAAAGTCTGTTAGAAAGCTTAATGTGTTTATAAGTAGCTCTACAGACAAAGAGCACCAACAGATATTTTGAGACGTACACTTAAATGGATTTATACAAATGTATTTATTGTTAATCTTTCTACTGCCAAATTGGCAGCATAGATGAATCTGTAACTGCCAAGACAGAAACTATGTACTAAATCAAAGTGCTTCAATCGAGACATATATTTCCATTTCCACTAAAAGAAGAAGGTGTACTGAAACAGAAGAACAGCTCGAAGAAAAATTGCTAAAACCATTAAGCCATGAAATGGACAGTTCAGTGTTTGGATTTTTATTAATGTATGTTTATTGGTTCAGTTATCAGGTCATAATCAATACCCGGTATTGCAGTGATGCAAGCGTGTACTTTCAAAAGTCCATGCATGTAGCAATGCTGTGTCATCCGCCTCATATGTGTGTGTGTGTGTGGGGGGGGGGGGGGGAGGGGGAAATCACGTCAGAGCCCACCGCAGGCCCCAGTCTATTTAAGGCTCGCAGAGCTATGCTTGACCTCAACCTCAGTTCTCTACGTGTATTGTTACAGCTCTTTCTGTATGTAATTGGTTCGTGCTGAAAGTTACTTAAATACTGTGTTCACCTTGTTAATACTTCTGTGGAATAAAGTCTACTGGTTGTCTTACATAATTACAATAGATATCTTAACTGGAGACATTCTAAGTACATCTTTGATACTCATATAAATGTATGTGGATCTTTGTCACTGATGCTTATCCATCCAAATAGGAGAATGCAATTGGTGTGGGCCACATAATGGCGTACACTTTCCTTGCATCAAGTGGATACATAGCCTCATCATCACATTAAATTTATATGTAGATGTACGGCTCCCTAGAATTTTTAAATGTGTCCAGAAGCAGCTAAAGGTAGACCTGATTTGGCAAAAAGCACAAACATTTCTTTAGTCCAAATCTAGACACTGCTATAGCCACTTCACATCTCACATCTAGTTCAGTATTATTTTTTCCCCCAAAAGTGAAATTACCATCAGGAGTCCTTGTTTTCACTTTCAGATGTTGTGTGTGCCCATAGAGTGCTCTTGAACTATCTTACTAAAGAAGTACATATAGCATTCACTAAGTAATTTGCACTGGTATGAAGATAAGTTTCCACCAAAACAGAAATTTGTATTTCTTGCACAAAATATAATCTCTGTGTGTGAGGATAGATAGCTATTCAGCTACAGAAGAGAACCATGTTGGCTCCTTCCTATGCCAACCTTTTCATGGGTCACTTGGAAGGGGCTCTCCTGGGATCCACAAGTCTTTAGCCACTGGTTTGGTTTAGGTACATTGATGACATCTTTACCATATGGATTAATGGTGAGGCTGACCTGCTAAAATTCCTGTAATCTCTGAATACCTTCTCCCAATTAAATTTCACATGTTCCTATTCCGAATCCCATGCCACTTTCCTTGATGTTGATCTCGTACTCACCGAAGGCCAGCAACTACTTCCATCCACATTAAACCTACCAACAAACAACAGTACTTACATTTTGACATTTGTGATCCTTTCCATATCAAACGTTCACTTCCATACAGCCTTGGTATCTGAGGCAGACGTATTTGCTCGAATGCAGACTGTTTACAGCAATACACCGCCATTCTCACCTCAGCCTTTACTGCATGTAATTGCCCCACCAGCCTAGTAAAACAGCAAATTTCCCAGGCCATCATGTCCAATCCAGGTACTGCCGATGCGCCCACAAAACAGCTTTGGAGCACACCATTGGTGACTCAGTATTATCGTGGCCTGGAATTTGTTAATCAGTTACTTCGACAGGGCTATGACTTAACTAAAATCGTGCCCTGAAATGTGATCCATTTTGTCTGAAATTTTGCCCACCAAACCTAGAATAGCTTTCTGTCGCCCTCCCAATCTCTGCAATATTCTTGTCAGACCCTATGCTGCTCCTGCATCCACCCCTGCTGGTCCAGGGGTTAGAATAGGCCCGAGGTATTCCTGCCTGTTGTACGAGGCGACTAAAAGAAGTTTCACACATTTCGGCCTTTGTGATGGTCCTCTGTAGGGTTTGACCTCCATTCTTCAAAATTTTCTCAAAGAGCGAGCCAATTAGGGAAGGGCAGCTCACAATGTGCATTGTGTCCATTGTGCATTGAGATCTTTAGCCCACTTTCTCTTTGTCACATTGCAGTCCTGCCCGTTCTCCATCTCTTGGGTGAGGACACCTTCCTGGGTGCGTTTTCTACCATGCACGGTGCAGTGTCGATTTCTGCATGACGATGACCATGGACTTCTTTGCACCTGATATCCAACATGCTAGCCAGTCCGCTGTGATGGAGCTGCCATGTACCCTGTTGGCTGTAGCCCCCTGACTACACAGGGATCGCTCTACTGATGCCTGCACTGTCAACTCCCCACGTATGCCAAGGGGTAGATGCCCATCCTCCTGGGGCATCGGGACTCCCTGCTATGGCCATCCTGCCAGGTGGCCTTTGCTGTGGCTGGGTGGCACCTGTGGGGAGGGCTCCTGGTTGGAGTGGGTGGCATCAGGGTGGATGATACGCGATGAAGCATAGTCCATCATGTCCTGGAGGTGAAACACCAGCAGTCTCTAAGCAATCACGAGCTCAATTCAACACACAGAAGTACGACTGCAAATCGTTCCCCTCCCTGGCCACACCATGGGAGGAACGTCAGGCTAAGGATGGCAGAGGATCTTATTTGCCCTAGTACCTTGTATCTTCGAGAGCTGATGGGGAATCTTTCATGATGATGAAGCCTCAGTTTTTGTTGAGCATGTAGAGGACATGCCCCATAAGAGCTTAAATATGGTCCAGGATATCATATATCACAGGGCCCTTCTTTTGCAGTCTGATGATGAGCTGCATGCCAATTTAGAACAGCGAAGAGTACATTTCGTCTTGCGTGTCCACCGGGATCCGAAGGATAATCAGGTTGCCACCAGTGCCTTCATCTTGGCCTTCGAGGGTGATACGTTGCCCGAGAAGGTCAAGCTGATGGTCTACCGATGTGATGTAAAGACCTATATTCCGCCCCCGATGCAGTGCATTAAAGGGACCACATCCTGCCTATCTAACCCATGTTAATTTAGGCAAGTATTTGACCCATTTCTGAAAAAAACTATTGATGCAAGACATTATTTTGACTGCATGTTACATGATGCTAATAGAGTCAACTGTACTAAAATCTACTTTATCCATTTTGTAGTTTTTAAGAAATACTTTTTTAAATTTATTAACAAAAAATATTAAGTTTTTTCTGCAGAAAATATTTTTTTGTGAACTTCCTAATGGGCGAGTATTAATGAATGTAGTACCAGAGGTGACTTTTTATGTTATGGAGAGTCTCTGAAAATTTCATTCATTTATCTATGATAGTTTCTGATATTATGGGGCATATGTACTGAAAATTTTAGTTTGCGGGAAACTTTTGAAATTTGTTACTTACAGTTAATTAAAACTGTCCTGCTGCATATGATGGCCCTTCCTTGGTCTCTAGCAGGTCTTCCAGCTTCTTTTTCACCTTCCTGGATGTTTGTCTTGCGTTCTTGGCCATATTAGACGCAGACCTGTCTGCATCGGCTATCCTCATTTTATTGCAGTGTTGCAGCCCAGTGATCATATTTTCAGCAGGATTAATTCCCAGCTTTTTCAGTACCCAACACTTTCCAATATTACCACCACTGAATGTAATAACAGCATCATGAACTCCTAGTTTCATTGTATGCATGCCTACAAATACAGTTTTAGGAAGGCGGTTCCAAATTATGCTGTTGAAACATTCATTTGGGTTCTGTGTCTGCCCATGCAGACATTTCCTGAGAAGGTCAGGATGAGCCAAGTCTCTGAAAACAGGTTTATTTGCCATAATAACAGCAGCAGGAAGAGAATGCTGGTGAGAATAAGAATCTCCAGTTGCCTGAGCCCTATTGTATTTGCACTACGAATTTTCTCGTGATGGACACAGTCCATGACGTGGCTTATGATCAGTGGAGGGCTTATGGAAGAATATGGCCCAAACATCTCTCTTCATTGCCTCCAGATTTTCTTTATTTCTCCTAATTGCCTGTCCATAGTATACCTGCAAGTTTTCTATAACAACTACTCGTAATCACACTTGAACAAAACTAACCACGTGTTTGAAAGCGTGTTGTTTACAAACAGGAGAAACAAAAGAATACCGACCGTTGCATTCCAAGGATAGCCAACACACTCGAGAGTAAAAAACAAATCCCTAATGTGCAATGTAGGGGATATAAAGGTCTAAAATATATGCAGAAAAGTGGGTGACAGGAAAGTGGGCGACAGAAGAGTGGGTGCGGCACATAAACAAACGTGGTAGGAAAATGCTCTTTAAATGCTCGAAAACAAAATTTTTTCAGCAAAACCCTTTTAAGAGTACTTACATAAAACCTAAATCTATCGAAATATGATGAAAACCAAAAATCAATTTTTTTTTACCAGAACCACAGTGTGGGCTCCTTAAGAACAGGAAGTTCGGCCATATGTCTTACCACTGTACTTCCACCGTCACATGTCAAGGTTGTGGACGCCCGTCACACCCCAATACTCCATGTGCCCCACCTCCCATCTGAATCAACTGCGGTGAGCACCATTCGCCTTGCTTACCAGACTGCAGGATTCTCCAGAAAGAAAGGAAAATCATGGAGTACAAGACCATGGACTGACTGACCTACACTGAGGTTAAGAGAAAATTTGAACACTTGCATCCTGTACGTATGACATTGTCTTACACCACCGCTACAACAATAATTGTGGCACCATCAGCTCTGCCAACCTGTCACCTCTCAGAGCCAGAAGACTACACCTGCCCCCTTGATGGTTGGGGGCACTTCCGTCTCTGTTGCTCCTGCACCACCTACTTTGGGAGCAAGCCCCCCCCCCCCCTCCCCTCCCCCAACCATCGGGGACGTCCGTCCCCCTCTTCTAAACTGGAGAAGCGTAAGTCTCCTTTGGCTTCTCTCGCTACGAAGGGGTCCCTTGGGTCACTCCCTTCCTCCAAGGTTTCTGCTCGTGGGAAAAATGACGCACGCCAGTGGCTGAAGAGCCCAAAAGCAGCTGGTCATAGGGCTTCACGCTCATCTTCAGTCCCGGAGTCTGAACCAGTGAAGTCCTCCCAGCCAGGGAAACCCAAGGAGCAGCGAGAGAAATCCAAAAAGAAAACCCCTAAGACCAAGGAAATTGCAGTGGCAGCCACACCACCGCTACCTACAAGCTCTATGTCTGAAGATGGGGTGGAGATTATGGCATCTGCTGAGGACCTAGATCTCACCACACCCTCAGACAAAATGGATATAGACTGCTCACGCAATAAGTTGGTAGCAGCAGGTGACTCTGAGGCGTAAAGTGTCTCATTGAAGGTTCTATGCCTTCCATGTCTCACAATGACGTCATCCTGCAGTGGAATTGCGGCGCCTTTTTCCATCACCTGGCTGAGCTACGGAAACTCTTAAGCTTTACACCTGCTATCTGCATTGCCCTCCAGGAAACGTGGTTTCCAGCGATGCGGACCTCTGCCCATCGCGGCTGTAAGGGATATAACAGGAACTGTAGTGACTATAATCGAGTGTCAGGTGGAGTTTGCGTTTATGTCCTAAACTCAGTCTGTAGTGACACTGTGCCGCTTCAAACCCCCCTTGAAGCTGTGGCTGTGAGAATGAGGACAGCATAGGAAATAACTGTCTGCAATGTATATCTTTTTCCAGATGGTGCAGTACCCCCCAAATGTATTAACTGCACTGATTGATCAACTCCCTAAACCTTTCCTACTTTTCGGAGATATTAATTCCCACAACCCCTTGTGGGGTGGCACCATGCTTAATGGCCGAGGCAGAGATGTCGGAACTTTACTGTCGCAATTCAACCTCTGCCTCTTAAATACTGGGGCCGCCACACATTTCAGTGTGGCTCATGGGAGTTACTCGGCCATTGATGTATCAATTTGCAGCCCAGGACTTCTTCCATCTAACCACTGGAGAGCACATGACGACCTTTGTGGTAGTGACAACTTCCCCATCTTCCTGTAACTGCCCCAGCATCGGGCACATGGACGCCTGCCCAGATGGGCTTTGAACAAGGTGGATTGGGGAACTTTCACCTCTGCTGTCACTGCTTAATCTCCCCCATACGGTAACATCGATGTGGTGGTTGAGCAGGCGACTAGCACAATTGTTTCTGCGGCAGAAAACGCCATCCCTCGCGCTTTAAGGTGCCCAAGGAGTAAAGCAGTCCCTTGGTGCTCGCCGGAAGTCGGTGAAGCAGTTAAGGAGCGTCGGCGAGCTCTACAGCAGCATAAGCGGCACCCTTCTCTAGAGCACCTATTAGCCTTTAAATGGCTGTGTGTCGGCTTTCACCAACGTATCAAACGTCGGAAGCAGGAGTGTTGGGAGAGATATGTCTCGACCATTGGGTGCCGTACATCACCTTCTCAAGTCTGGGCAGAGATCAAACGTCTTTTCGCGTACCAGGCCCCAACAGCTGTCCCCGGTGTTACCATAAATGGCGAGTTATGTACCAACGCAAACGCGATTGCCGAGCACTTTGCTTGAGCCTCTGTGTTGGAGAATGCCCCCCCCTCCCCCCCCCCCCCCCCACCCTTTTGCACTTTCAAATGGCGGCTGGATGCAAAAGTCTTCTCATTCACTACACACCACAGTGAATCCTATAACGCCCCATTTACAGAGTGGGAGCTCCTCAGTGCCCTTGCACATTGCCCCGACACAGCTCCTGGGCCTGATCGTATCCACAGCCAGATGATTAAACATCTCTCATCAGACTACAAACGACAATCCTCATCATCTTCAATTGGATCTGGTGCAATGGCGGGAGAGCACCATCATTCCAGTGCTCAAACCCAGTAAAAACCCACTTGATGTGGATAGCTATCAGCCCATCAGCCTCACCAACGTTCTTTGTAAGCTGCTGGAATATATTGTGTGTCGAATATTGGGTTGGGCCCTGGAGTCACGTGGCCTACTGGCTCCATGTCAGAGCGCCTTCTGCCATGGTCACTTTACCACTGATAATCTTCTGTCCCTCGAATCTGCCATCCAAACAGCCTTTTCCAGACATCAACACCTAGTTGCCATCTTTTTTGACTTACGTAAAGCATACGACCAACCTGGCGACATCATATCCTTGCTGTATTGCACGAGTGAGCTCTCTGGGGCCTGCTCCCAGTTTTATCCAAAACTTCCTGTCGCTCCATACTTTCGGTATCCAAGTTGGTGCCTTCCATGTTCCATCCATGTCCAGGAGAATGGAGTACCGCAGGGCTCTGTATTGAATGTCTCTCTCTTTTCAGTGGCCATTAACAGTTTAGCAGCAACTGTCGGGCCTTCTGTCTGACCTTCTCTGTATGCAGATGACTTCTGCATTTCGTAGTGCTGCTCCAATACTGGTGCTGCTGAGCGTCACCTACAGGGAGCCATCCACAAGGCGCAGTTGTGGGCTCTAGCCCACGGCTTCCAGTTTTCCGCCATGAAGACATGTAGATGTATGGCATGCATTTCTGTCAGCATCGTACTGTTCATTCGGAACCAGCACTTTACCTTAATGATGATCCACTCACTGTAGTAGAGACATATTGATTCTTAGGTCTGGTTTTTGACACTTGTTTGACTTGGCTTCTTCATCTTCCTCAGCTTAAATGGAAGTGTTGGCAGCACCTCTATGCTCTCCGCTGCGTGAGCAACACCAACTGGAGTGCAGATCGCTCCACGCTGCTGCAGCTCTACAGAGCCCTTGTGCAATCCCGCCTTGACTATGGGAGTGTGATTTATGGTTTGGTAGCACCCTCAGCATTGTGTTTGCTCGACCCATTGCACCATTGCGGAGTTGGAGTAGTGGCAGGAGCTTTTAGGGTGAGTCCAGTGACAAGCGTACTGGTGGAGGCTGGAGTCCCTTCATTGAACACCAGACATGCACAACTGCTTGCCAGTTATGTTGCACACATTCATAGCTCTCCTGAACATCCTAATTACCATCTTCTTTTCCCAACCACGGCAGATACCTCCTGCATAGGCGGCCCAGGTCAGGGCTAATGATTGCGGTTTGCATGCGACTGCTTCTGTCTGAACTGGAGTCGTTCCCTTCACCACCTCTCCTCGAGGTCCATTCATGTATACCTCCATGGTGTAGCTGTAGGCTGAAGCTTCGTCTTGACCTTTTGCGTGGCCCTAAGGACTCTGTTAACCCTGTGGCTCTCCGCTGTCACTTCCCCTGATTCTTGAAGTGTTCCAGGGCTCTGAAGTGGTTTGCGCTGATGGCTCGATGGTTGATGGTTATGTTGGCTTTGCCTTTGTCCACAGAGGCCGTATTGAACAGCATTCCTTGCCCGATGGCTGCAGTGTATTCACTGCAGAGCTGGTGGCCATATCTCGTGCACTTCAGTATATCTGTTCATGCCCCGAGGAATCATTTCTTCTGTGTACTGACTCATTGAGCAGCCTACAAGCTATTGACCAGTGCTACCCTTGCTTCCTTTGGTGGCGTCCATCCAGGAGTCCATCTATGCCCTGTACTGGTCTGTCATTCAGTGGTGTTTGTGTGGACCCCAGGACACATTGGCATCCCAGGCAACAAACTTGCCTACAGTATGGCCAAACAGGTTGCGCAGAAACCGCTTCCGGAGATGGATATCTCTGAACCTGATCTTCGTTCTGACTTACGCTGCAGGGTTTTTCGGCTTCTGGAGACAGAATGGCATAACAGTACGCACAACAAACTGTGTGTCATTAAGGAGACTACGAATGTGTGGAAGTCTTCTATGCAGACCTCTCACTGGGAATCAGTTGTCCTCTGCCGGCTCTGCATTGGCCACGCTTGGGCAACCCATAGTTACCTCTTGTGCTGTGAAGACCGGCCTCAGTGTCGGTGCGGTGCCCGGTTGACAGTGGCCCATATTCTGGTGCACTGTCCCACTTTGACTGCCCAGCGACGATATCTTGGGTTATCGCACTTGTTGCCGCTCATTTTATCTGACAATGCCTCATTGGCAGATTTAGTTTTATGTTTTATTCATGAGGGTGGTTTTTATCATTTGATATAAGTTTTAGCACATATCCTTTGTCCCTCTGTGTCATCCACCCTAGTGCTTTTAGGCTGGAGGTTTTAACATTTTGCAGAGTGGCTGGCATTTCCTTGTTATTATCGTAGTCGGCCAGCCACTGCAATTTTTCTTGTCCTCCTTTGTTCTTTTTAGTGTTTGTTGCCTTTCCTTCATTCTTGTGGTTTTTCCTTTCTTTCCGTTTTGCGTTATATGTGTCGTCTGTTTTATTCTCATACTTGTGGCATTGTTTTATTGGGAACAAGGGACTGATGACCTCATAATTTGGTCCCTACCCCCCTCTTTTAAACCAACCAACCAACAGAGGAGGCGATTAATGGAGACAAAAAAGGGCCCAGCATATTGGCAACAGACGTAAAGAAGGCAATTAAGGACATGAAGAGGAGGAAAGCCACAGGAGACAATGAAATACTGGTAGATTTACTGAAAGAAATGGGAAATGGTAGTTTGAAAGTGCTGCACAACACATCAGCAAAATCTACAAAACTGGAGGATGGTGCAAGGACTTTTTAGATGTCACAGTGGTCGCTTTTGCAGAGGAACAGTAAGCCAAGTGAAGTTGTGATTACAGAATAATTAGTACGATCTCACACTTGGTGAAGACGATTGCAAGAATACTTAACAGATGACTGGAACACAAAATTAAAGAAGTAATGACAGAGGATCATTCTGGATTTAGGAAAGGAAAAGAAACCAGAGACGAGTTTTGGCTGTTAACAAAGAAGTTTGCACTTGTTTTATAGACTGGAAGAAAACCTTTGACAGCGTCAACAGGGCAGAATTGATGAACATCCTTAAGGTAACAGAAATCAGCTGAGAGACCATAGGCTTATTCTCAACTCTTACGTGATATGAAGAGTAAATATGCAAGAGAACTACAGAAAAGCAAACAGTGTGGAAATAGGAAGAGGGGTCAGACAAGGGTGTTGTCTATT
The DNA here is from genome assembly GCF_021461395.2 of Schistocerca americana. Lineage (NCBI taxonomy): Eukaryota > Metazoa > Arthropoda > Insecta > Orthoptera > Acrididae > Schistocerca > Schistocerca americana. The sequence continues at coordinate 214,436,538 of NC_060125.1, read as the reverse complement.
GCTGAGTCTCTTCAACCTGTATGGAGAATGACTGGCGAGAGAAGCTGTGAAAGATGAGGAAACTTCGGGATAGGATGACGACTCAACACCATCAAATAAACAGGTGGTCTGGTAGTGCTTGCCAAAAATTAAAGAGAACATATGGTGAACCAGTTGGTGGAAACTGGAAATTAACATTGAGAAATCAGGAGTGATGCAAATTAAAAAAAAAATGGGAGTTAGCTCTGAGGATAACTGTCGACGATCAAGAACTGGAGAATGTGGTGCAGCTATAGTACTTGGGAAGCTTGCTGACAGACGATGCCCACTGCACAAATGAAATTCGAGCAAGAATCGCCATGACCACAGCTGCATTCAGTGAGAAGATGACTCTGTTGACTAGCAAGTTGAGTTTAAAATGAAGCAAGAAACTGGTGAAGTGCTACATCCGGAGCATTGTGCTGTACATGAGAAAAATGGAGAAATAATTCTTGGAAAGTTGTGTAATGTGGTGCTGGAGAAGAATACATAAGATCAAGTGGACAGATCGGGTGGCAAACGATGATGAAGTGAGAAGTATAGGAAAGAAGAAAACTGTTCTGAGTACAGTTCTTTAGCAGAAGGCCAAATGGATTGACACACGCATACACATGCAGGCCTCATACATGTCATCATCAAAGGGAGGATTGAAGAAACCACAGGACCAGGAAGAAGATGACTTCAACATCTGAATGACATGTATGGTGGAAGGAGATACAGGAGACTGAATGAAGAACCTGAAGACAGGGAACATTGGTGTCAGAAATTCTCCATACAAAGACACAGACATGTCACTAGGCAGAATACTACATGATAATAGTACTTTTAGAGATTCGAAGAGAGTACTCCTATCAACATTGTCAAAAGATTTCCCTAAATCATCAAATCCTTGTATGTTTGCTTTGCTTTAAACTATCTAATAAGAAAAGTCACAGGGTCAGTATTGTTTTACATGTTCCTACATTTCTCGAGAACCCAACCTGATCTTCCCCAAGTTTGACTTCCACATGTAAATAAGAGGGTTGGAACTTAAATAGTGGCAACCATGTATTCACAACCGATATGAAAGAGTTACATGATTGCACCCGTTACTGTCCTTCAAAATAGTCACCAGCCTTGTGTAGAATCTGTTGCCAGAAATGTGGAAGGCGTAGTATACCATTAGCTGAACCTGTTCTGTTGATGGTGCAAATGGAGCGGTCTACTGCCTGTTGAATCTCTCAAACAGTTCTTAAGTGAATGCCACGAAGTAGTTCTTTCATCTTCGGAATCAAATCAAAGTCACAAAGACTTAAGTCAAGGGAGTACGGTGGATGGTGCAGTACTTCCCAGTCCCAACAACTGAACAGAGCAGCCACAGCTTGGACAGTATGCGCCTGCACTTTGTTGTGCAAAATGGTGGGTGGGTTGCACAGAGAGTGTCGCTGTTTCTTTTGCAAAGCTGGTCACAGGTGATGCTCCAGAAACGAACAGTAATACTGTGCATTGACGGTCTGCCCTGGAGAAATGTAATGGGTTTGTATAACACCATCACAATCATACACAAGAATCACCATTACTTTCACCATACTGGGGTTTGACGCACTTTCGACTTTCACAGCGACCCATAATGATGCCATTGTTTGGATTGGCATTTCGGTTTTGGCTCGTACAGTGTGGCCCATGTCTCATCCAGTGTTATGATATGGCATAAGAAAGCCTCTCCTTCGGGCTCATAGTGCTCCTAATGCATCTGAGCAGCATTGTAACTCATTTATTTCTGCATTTCCATCAAGTCATGTGGAACCCATCGTGATGCAATTTTTCGCATGCCCAGGTGTTCCTTCAGGATCGAAGCACAATCGTATGCGCTAATCCAGTTTTGTGGGCAAGTTCATGAATTGTATGGCATCGATCACTGTCCACTAATGCGGCAACAGCATGCACGGCTTCTTCAGAGATGCCAGGATGACCTGCCCAATGCAAGTATGTCACAATTTGCCGACCTTCGTTGAAGGCTTTTATCCAATGTGCCACTGTTCTGTACGGCAATGTCAATTCCCCAGACGTCTCTTGAAGACCTCGATGACATTGTCGTGCTGCATGACCTCTGGCACATTCAATCTTGATCCAACTCTGTTGTTCCTGTTTCGAAAACATAGTGACATAGTTACGTTAGAGCGCTCGCTCACAAGTGACTGTTTTTCCCTCGATTGGACGGGTGGGTCCATTTGCTCAGAGGTAAGGTAGGTATGTCAACAACGTGTGCTATCAGCGACAATTGTAGATTCCATTACATAGTGTCTCCACAGCAGTGTTGCCACTATTTAAGTTCCAACCTAGATAATTAGTGTTGGTATTTTGCAACATTGACTTATTAAACTGATAGTTTGATAGTATTCACACTTTCCAGCACATACTTTTTTTGGAATTGGAATTATTACATTTTGATGGTATTTTGCCTGTGTCATATATCTTGCACAGCAGATGGAATAATTTTTCTCATAGGTGGCTAGACTGAGATTTTCAGTAATTCAGAGGGATTTTTATTTATTCCAGAGGATTTGTTTTAACTCGGGTCTTCCCCAATTCCTCTTCCTGTTTGTTGTCTGCTAGTTTGTATCATTTGTATATCTCTTCTGTATTCCTTTCACTTTTCAGTCTTCACTTCTTTGCTTTCTACTGGCATGCAATCTCATTTTTTTTGGATATACTTATCCTCTTTCACATGCTTAACTTTGTATCTTCTCCTTTCATCAATTGAATTCCGTACCTTCTGTGTTAGCCAGTGATTTCTACTAGGCCTTGTCCTTTTATCTATCTTCTGCTGCCTCAGCACTTTCAGTTCATCCATGAACCATTTCCTTAAATTCCCACAGTTTTGCCATTTTTTTTTTCACTTTTAATCTGAAATTCATAACCAATTATGGCCAGAGTCCACATCTGCCTCTGGATTTATTTTGCAGTTTAAAGTATGGTTTCAAATTCTTTGTCTTGCCATTATACAGGCTATAGGAAACCTTATGGTGTCATCAAGTGTGTACCATGTCTACAACCTTCTTTCATGATTCTTAAATCAACTGTTGGGAATGATTACATTATTTTCTGTGCAAAATTTTAGTAGATGGTTTCCTGTCCATTCCTTTCTCCCAGGACATATTCTCCTACTATTTTTTGTTTTCTCCTTTTTCTACTGTTGAATTCCAGTTTTCCATCACAATTGAAGATGGCCGCGAGTGTAGAAGTGTGTGAATCTAACTTGAGAAATATAATAGAAGGAAATGATGTCTGCTTGTGTCTGTATGTGTGGATGGATATGTGCGTGTGTGCGAGTGTATACCTGTCCTTTTTTTCCCCCTAAGGTAAGTCTTTCCGCTCCCGGGATTGGAATGACTCCTTACCCTTTCCCTTAAAACCCACTTCCTTTCGTCTTCCCCTCTCCTTCCCTCTTTCCTGATGAGGCAACAGTTTGTTGCGAAAGCTTGAATTTTGTGTGTATGTTTGTGTTTGTTTGTGTGTCTATCGACCTGCCAGCGCTTTCGTTCGGTAAGTCACCTCATCTTTGATTTTATATATAACTTGAGAAATAGTTATAGTTATGCTGTTAAAAAGGGAGTTTGTAAGAATTGTAACACTGAAATAACAACGCTAAAAGAACGAATTGCTAGCTTACAATTCATAGTCAGTTCCTTAAGAAGCGATATTGACTCACTCAAGAAAGAAAATCGGGATCTGCGACCGAAGCCAACACTAAGTGAAGTGATGCAAGACAAAAGTAATGTATCGTCCGAGTGGGTAAAAGTGCCGTACAAAAATAGTGTTCCAACTACAAAAAGAACAACAAAGTCTGCTAAAAGTGTCACATTTTCGGAGAAAAACAAATATCATGTTTTGCAAACAAGTGACTGTGATAACGACTCTCCAAATGATCGTGAACTTGAAAAAGACAGTGAACTGAAAATGAATAGCGTTTTTTCAGATAATGTCAACAACAAACACAGATCATCAGGGAAAACGAGTAGTGTACTATTACTAGCAGACAGTCATGGCAGGAATCTATCCAGCATGCCGTGAGAAAAATCGCGACATAGCAGTAACTAGTGTAGTGAAACCGGGAGCGGGATGTAAAAATGTTGTAGACATTAACTCTCAGACAAAATTAATGCAAGAAAATGACTTTATCGTTTGTATAATGGGTTCAAACGATGTGGCAAAAAATGAAGCAGAGGTTTGCGTGAAAACGCTACAGAATTTTTTACAAGCTAATAAATGCAGAAACACAGTAGTTGCCACACTTCCTCATAGGCATGATCTGATTTATAATTCGTGTGTAAACAAAGAAATTCGGAAAACAAACATTAAAATAAGGAAAATGTGTTCTCAATACACTAAGTGCGATGTACTGGATATAAGCAAGCTGCATGGAAATCTGCACACGAAGCATGGAATGCATTTGAACTATGATGGGAAAAGATTTGTTTGTGATTGTGTTAGTGAAATAATCAAAGAAAGACTTGAAAGGGATAGAACAATTTATCAGCTTCCTGAACATCCTTCCAACAGCGAGGAAAACAAAATAAACAAGAAAGAAGAACGAAAATACAACGCTGCTGACGTTCCTAATTTAAACTAGAGGCATGTGATGCTGTAAATATGATTCCCAATTACCAAATTGTGAATACGCCCGAACTAAAAATTTATCACCATAATGTGCAATCCCTGCGTAATAAGATCGATGAAATTAACGTTATATTAACACATGAACTTAATGATATCTCAGTGTTATGCATTTCTGAGCACTGGCTTAACCCAGAATTAATCCAGAATACGAAAATAAACAAATTTGTCTTGGCTGCTTACTACTGCAGGAAAAACAGCAAACAGGGTGGGGTAGCAATTTACACAAAGGAAAATGTAGATTTTATTACACTACCTGACTTAACTAGGGCAAATGTCGAAAAGGATTATGAAATTGCAGCTATAAAAATTACTCAGTTCAACCTGGTTATTGCTACAGTTTACCGATCACCGTCCGGGAATTTTGAACTTTTCTTAAACAAATTGGAGTCATTGCTAAATAAAGTAAATAAAATAGATTGTGAATTGATAATCTGTGGTGACTTCAATATTGACTTCCTCACGAATAGTGGAAATAGGGAGACCATTTTGAACCTTGCAACGTCCTACAATTTAAAGGCTGAAGTAAAAGCAGCTACCCGAGTATCAGAAACTTGTCAAACAGCTCTTGATCAGTTTCTAGTAAAGAAGAGTTTACATAACACCTCACTAAAAATTTTCAATGCAGGTTTTAGTGATCATCTTGCTCAAATATTAAGCATAAAAGTACAAGGCAGTATTATTAACAACATGTCTCTTAGAACAGCATATCGAAGCTATAATCAGCATAATGTGAACAACTTCAACAACTTATTACAGAAAGAAAAATGGCTAAGAGTGTACAAAATGAACGATATAAATGAAAAATTCGACACTTTCATTGATACATTAACCCATTTCTTTGAACTTGCATTCCCACTGAAAACATTAACCATACAGGGAAACTCTAGAACAGACAGCTGGATCACAAAGGGAATAAGGGTTTCATGCCAGAAGAAAAGACTACTTCATGAAATATGTAACTCAAAAAATTCCTCACCTGTAGTACGCGCATACTATAAAAAATACTCCAAAATATTAAGAAAAGTAATAAAAGCAGCAAAAACAATGCATAATGATGAAATCATTTATAATTCAGCTAATAAATCAAAGGCTATGTGGAGTGTTATAAAAAAAGAATGTGGAGAATACAGACAACCTTGGAAAAATATAACACTATCGCATAAAAATAAAAAAGTAACAAACCCCTTAGAAGTAGCTAACACATTTAACAACTTTTTCACAGGTGTTGCTGAAAATATGTTACAATCAAACTTTAAGAGCATCCAGGCAAATGAATATAAAATAAGTACATGCAGAGGATCAATGTACATCAGTTCTGTTTCACAAGATGAAGTAGCTAAAGCAATAAAAGGACTAAAAAATTCCAAATCGGCAGGTATTGATGGTATACCTGCAACAATGTTAAAGAAGAGCGCATCAAACCTAATTGAAGTACTCACACACTTATGCGACTGCTCACTTCAGGCAGGCACTTTCCCTGATGTGTTAAAAACATCAAAAGTTATTCCTGTATATAAAAAAGGGGATAAAGACAATGTAAATAACTACAGACCCATCACAATTTCCTCCTGCATCTCTAAAGTACTGGAAAAAGTTATGTATGAGAAACTTATGAAATTTATAAATAAAAACAGCATCCTATGTAATGAACAACATGGATTCAGAAATAAGAGGTCAACGACAACTGCTGTCTATGAGTGCATCAATTCCATCCTAAACCTGATGGACAAAAAACAGGAAACAATAGGAGTCTTTATTGACTTGTCAAAAGCTTTTGACATGGTGGACCATAAAATTCTGCTATCAAAGCTAGAAAGATATGGTATTCGAGGTCTGTCCAACAAGTGGATCAGTTCCTTCCTGACAAATCGTATGCAGGCAGTGTGCGTCAAGCACACAAATATTGAACTAAAAACTGTATCTAATCACTTATCTGACTATAAACAAATAAAATGTGGTGTACCCCAAGGATCCGTATTGGGACCCCTTCTGTTTCTTCTGTACATAAATGATCTAAGCTTAAATATTGATGCACACAAATCAATCATATTTGCAGATGACACCACGATTCTATTAAAAGGAGACGATGATGAACAGTTACAGCAGACAGTAAACACGGTCACGAAACAACTTAGCAGCTGGGCACAGAGTAACCAGCTTGTAATAAACAGTAAGAAAACCGTTGCTCTAAAATTCCACAATGTTCCTAACAAGGACATGTTTATCCCATCAGTCTCTATCAATGACGAACCAGTTGGTAACGGTACTGAAACCAAATTCTTAGGACTTTGGCTGCAGAGTAACATCAGATGGAATAAGCATATTGAATGTCTCAATACAGAACTGAGCAAAACATGTTATCTTCTTTGTTCATTAAAATCATGCTGTAGTGAGAAAACAGTAATGAGTGCATATCATGCGTACTTTCATTCTCGTCTTAGATATGGGGTCACCTTCTGGGGAAACTCTAAAATAGCTAATAGCACATTTAAACTACAAAAAAGGGCCATTAGAATCTTGTTTGGGTGCAAGCCTAGAGACTCTTGTAAACCCCTGTTTAAGAAATCTGGTATTCCCCCATTACCGTGTGTATACATTATGGAAACCCTTTTGTTCTTTAAATTAAATGTAATAGGCAAGGACCAGAGGCTACAAAAAAACTGTGATATACATGAGCACTTTACCAGACAAAACAGGAACTTACATATGACTCAAATCAGCACAGCACTGTGCCAAAAAGGTACTTTTCACATGGGAGTTAAGCTTTATAACAAACTTCCTGAAAACATAAAAGCTATCACTGAGGTCAATACATTTGGAAAATCTCTAAAGTCATATTTACAGCATCACTGCTTTTATTCCATTGATGAATATTTAAATTTATGAAATGTGTTATATAAATACTTGTGTGTAAAGTATATTATTGTAAGCTTAAATATGTATGCCTTGAAATTACTTTCAGCCTGTATATTTATAACTTGACTTGTCCAATGTCTTATGCATAAGCTGCTATGTAGACAACAGGACCAATAAAATACAATCTACAATCTCCATATCTTAGTAATTAGGAGGCATATAAACTTGTCCTACTTTGGTGAGTGTTGGCATAATGTGTATATTGGCTATGGTACTGCATCACAATGCTGTTCATAATACTTCACCCATCTTTTTATTTTCTTGTTTGTTATTAGACCTATTCATATATTACCACTATTTGATTTTATATTGGTAACCTTTACTCTCAAGCATAGAGGTCCTGTTATCCAGCCACTGTATTTCCCTAATTATCACAATATATAACTTCATTCTTTTCATTTCCCTTTTCTAAATTCTCTAACCTGTCTACCTGAATAAGGCATCTAACATTCCACAGCCCACCTGTAGGATGCCAGTTATGTTTTTCCTGATGACAGTGTCCTCCTGAGTAATCCCCAACCAAAGATCTGAATGGGAGACTGTTTAACCTCCAAAATATTTTGTCCAAAAGGATACCACTACTAAGTTGTACAGTACAGCTGCTTGCCCTTGGGAAAAATTACAGCTGTATTTTTCCCTTGCTTTAGTCATTCACAGTAGCAACATTGCAGAGTCATGTTGGCTAATGTTACTTGGTCAGATCTGTCAATCATTGAGACATTTGCCTCTGAAACTATTGAAAAGACTGCTAGCCTTCTTGAGGATCAGTGGTTTAGTTTGGTCTTGCCATAGACACCCCTCTGGTGTGCTTGCATGTACGTTAAGGCTATCTGCGTAATGGAGGCATGCAAGCCACCCTGTTTTCCTAAAGTCCATGGTTAATTAAAAATCACTGTACAGCTGAAAACTATGTATACAAATTAATAGCAGTTTGACAATGTAGATATTTTATGAGCAGCATAACTCAAATGAACTTTGGCATATCTCACATTACCTCTGACCTACAATGACTTTAATTGCAATGAACTTCATTCAATTCACAGAAAGACAGTGCATAGTGAATCTCCTGTCTTAGTGAAGCTGTTAAAAAATATAAATATAGGTTGGGACATCAACTATGTAAGGAGAGGGTAGATTGCTACTTACCTCAAAGATGACATGTTAAATTGCAGACAGGCACATTTAAAAGACACATACACATTAGCTTTCGGCCATAGCCTTAGTCAAAAAAATAAATGGAAGGCTGTGGCTGACAGTGTCTGATGTGTAGGTGGCTTTTAATTGTGCCTCTCCCCAACTTAACATGTCGTCTTGAGGGTCAGTAGCAGTCTATCTTTTATTATTTTCATCATGCCAGCAGATGTAGTGGCGGAGGACATACGGTGCCATATATAGTTTTACTTATGATCGAAACAGGCTTATGTCTGTTGAAATTATTTTATTTTATTGATCTTGATGCAGCTGGTGGGCTAAGATGTTTTACATTTTTAAAAGCTTATGACTTCTGAAGAAGGCTATATTATTATAGCAGAAACCATGGTCAAAGTTGAGAATATATATAATCAGTGCAACTGTGGGCTGCTTTTCATTTGAGACAGTCTATCTTTTCCTTACATCAGTGAATCTGTCCGCCCCAGCAGCTGAGTGGTCAGCGTGACGGATTGCCGTCCTCTGGGCCCGGGTTCGATTCCCGGCTGGGTCGGAGATTTTCTCCGCTCAGGGACTGGGTGTTGTGTTGTGTTCATCATCATTTCATCCCCATCCGGCGTGCAGGTCGCCCAATGTGGCGCCGAATGTAATAAGACCTGCGATATGGCGGCCGGACCTGCCCCGCGAGGGGCCTCCCGGCCAATGACGCCAACCGCTCATTTCCATTTCATTTCCATCAGTGAATCTGTCTGTGGTCGACAGGAATGAAACATTTCAGGTGGTATTCCTTTCAACCCACCATAAGGATGTCTACGGATACACACACACACACACACACACACACACACACACACACACACACCACAAAATCCCTTACACACACATTATCCTCCACTCTTTGTATAAAATGAGATATATCGGATTCACATTTTGGCATGTGTAAAGTATGCTATTTTCCATTTTCGAAAGTTACAGTACTCCTTGAGAAAGCACTTCTCAATGAAGAATGTGCAAATCGCTATAAAATTAAAATACATTCTACCTAATACAGCTTGTAAAGTATGTTGTACCAGAAAGTGTTTATATCTGTCTGCTGTCATTAATCAAATGACAACCTCATAATGTTTCCTTCTTACCTTCTATGTTAGTACTGTAGATAAATGGAGGGAATGCACCAGTTGCAAATGCTGCTTTACTAGCCTGATAATTGCTTTCTTTCTCAGTTTTAGTACTGCCTCATAATTTTCCATCTACACTCCTCATTTTCAGCATACTTCAGTAGCATCACAACTTAATGGCTTCTATTCTCCTCTTGGCTGAACTGTCATTGTCTGTGTTTCACTTCTGCACAGGACCACACTCTGGGAAAATACATTTAGAAAAGACTTCCTGATATTTAAATTTTTGTTCAATGTTAAAAAATTCTCGTTTTCGGAAATGGTTTTATACATATTGCTAGTTTGTATTTTATGTGCTCTCTATTTTAATGTTCATCACTTCTTTTGCTATCCAAATGACAAAACTCATGTGCTACTTTCAGTGTCTTATTTGCTAATTTAACTCCCTCAGCCTTAACTATTTTAGTTCTACTGCATTCTTACTGTCATTTTACTTTAGTTGCTGATTGTCTTTCAACCACTTTTCAAGACATTATTCATTCCATTCAACTGCTCTTTCAAGTCTCTGACAGAATTATTATGTCATCAAGAAATCTCAAAGATTTTATTGGTTTCCTTTCCAGTGTACAGATTGAATAACATAATGGGACTGTCTACAACTGTCTCATTCTCTTGTCAATTTCTACTTCCCTTTTCTTTATTTTTACTCTTGGTAATAGCAGTTTGGTTTTTGTATAACTTGCAGAAATTATTTTTGCCCACTTTATTTTATTCCTACTACTTTCAGCATTTCAAGGAGGATATTGTAGTCAACATTGTCAAAAGCCTTTTTAAATCTACAAAAGATATTCCTTTCTTCAGTCTATCTTCTAAAAATCTTCGGTTCAAGAATGGCGCATATGTTCATCCATTTCTGGAATACAAAACAATGACTTAACCCTAAATAAGAGGAAAAAAACAACAGTACTTGTGTCCTCATAATCAGAAAGCCCAATAGTACCAATCTGAAAGTGCAAGATGAGATTATAGCATGTATGTCAAACAAAACTTGTGGGAATTTTTGTAGACTTCCAACTAAAGTGGGATGAGTTTGCTATCATACTGGAAAAAAGAAATGCTATGGCATATTATGCACTTCAAACAATAGCTCATATTATAGTGTGACATACTTTGCATATATCCATTCCATAATTAATTACATCATAAAGTCGTAGGGAGTGAATGTGAAGGGTGTCAATTAGTTTTCAAAGTACAAAAAAGAGCTATAATACGTTTGTAATAGCCCATTCCGCTAACCTTTGACGGGCTGTTCATTTGTAATCTGCACATTGAGTGTGACCATATATATACACATACATACAGGGTGAAGAAAACTTGTGCCAAGAAATTTTAACCCTGGATAGCTGATGCTAGTAATAACCAAAATTACTGATGTTGTGTAGGTTGACATGGCACCATTTTTAAACTATGGAAACATGGCACCAAGCACTCAGATTGATCATGGGATTGACCTGTTGCCGTTAGTCGGTTGACTGGCAGTGCTGTGGTTGTCAGTTCACACATACAAACTTCCTTCACCCTGTCACTGCCTCAATGTGATATGCACATGTGTCAAATAGGTCTTGCTGTTTGTCTCCATCTCGCATTAGAGGCATTCACATGCAGGCTTCACTTCGGAGCACATACAAGTTACCTGCAATTTAGTCATGCAGTAAGTATAGCGGCACAGTATTCGTTTGAAGAACAACGACATATGGTTTCTGTTTATGGACTGGCCGACGGTAATTGCGCATGAAGCTCGACGATTGTATGAGGAACGGTACCCAGCAAGACGTCACCCAGACCTCCAAACATTTACAGCAATGCACCGACGACTTGGCGAAACAGGCTCATTAGTGGGATATCAGGGTGATGCTGGAAGACCTCAAACATGACGGGATGCTACATTTGAAGAGACTGTTCTCAAGCGGTTGGACATGACATGGGGGGGTCACTTATCGGTTAGTCTGGGAGGTTTTGAGGGATGACGGCCGGTATCCATTTAATTTTCATCCTGACCATGATCTAAATTATGTGGCGGACTGTGAACACAGGCTGGGGTTATGCCGGTTACTTCTGTGACGTGTTGCACAGCTTCTCCTCCATTGTGTTGTTTATCGACGAGTGCACCGTCCATTGGGATGGCCTTTACAACACTCGAAACGTTCATTACTGGGCGAGGGGAAATCCTCATGTCACGTACCTCCACAAACGGCAGGAACGATTTTTGCTCAACATTTGGGTAGGCATTGTGGGTGACCATCTAATTGGGCTGGTCCATTTACCTCCTCGACTTACCAGGGCAAATTACCTTCACTTTTTGCAAAAAAACTCTACCTGTCCTGCTGGAAGGTGCATGTGGTTGCAGCATGATGGGGTGCCCACACATAACAGTTGTGCTGTGCTTGGATATTTAAATGAACTCTTCGACAGCCAGGTAATTGGCAGAGGTGCTCATAGGACATGGCCTCTGCGGTCACCAGACCGCACACCACCGGACTTTTTCCTGTGGGGATTCATCAAGGTTCTAGTTCACCCACCCGGACTCGAACCACCTAGAGACAAAGAGGAATTAATGGATCGCATTCAACATGCCACCAATCACATTAGGGCAATGCCAGGAGTCTTTGAAAGAGTTTGGCAAAAGACCATTCGACATTACCAAGCTTATGTCACATCAGAGGGTCGCCAGTTCGAGCACCTGCTTTAAGCAAACAATGTCCTAGCTACAAAAAAAGGCCCTTTTCAGGGCTGACACAATTTGTATAATACTTTCTGTACGTGAACTAACAGTTGTTGATGGTTTTTTTCCCAGTATGCCTTATCATGAAACTACAATGGATGTGTCGGGATCCTGGTGGATTTGCCCCTGGAGTGGAAGGGTGACGCACTACCACCGAGCGTGCGGGCTGCCTTGGATACATCGCAGTCTCCGGCAGACAAAGCATTCCTGGTCATGCATTGCCCATGCATCTGGCAACAGGGGAATCCCACGTCCAATTGGAGCGCGTGGCGCCTAGTTTCCGTAGTTTAAAAAATTGTGTGTTGTCTACCTACACAACATTAGTAATTTTGGTTCCTATTGGCATTGGCTATCCAGGGTTAAAATTTCATGATGCAATTTTTTTCCACCCTTTATATGTGTGTGACTTTAACCTTGTGATGTGTTTTATCAATGGTGTCCTGTTGTTCCAATTTTAATCACATGTATGGTATCTGCACTCAGATGTACAAAAGTACAATGTTGAGAGTGTGCTCTATGTACAATACATACAATGGACCAGTAAGATAATATTTGCATTCACAAATATTTGATGTTACAGCCAACAAATGTATAGAGTAATTTATGCCATCCGGCATAATTTTGTGTCCTGTTTAGCACTGCTTTTAACATAAACTAATTATTGATGTACTAAAGAACTAATATTTGTTTATGAAAAAAAAACTCTCTAAGAGGGTACTTCAAAATGATCTAACATCAAATTTGTGTGATAGTGGAAAAACTGAACCAGAAACTGATAATTGCAGGAAGTATGAGAGCATTCAGAGATAATCATAAAAAAAGTCTTAGGAGTGCAGACAACACTGACTTCTTTAAAAGCACAGTTTCACTCAGTTTGTTTTTCAAACAAACAATTTTTTTTTTAAGAAAAACGTTGACCAATACCCGACTGATAAGTTAACACACGAATGTGGTGTGAGGTGCAGCACCTTTACATCCCAGTAGGAAAAAAGTGCGACCCAGAATAGTCTTCCACACAGTTTCATAAAGTCCTATATAAAACTTCTATAAGAGACCAAAATTGAAAATCAATTTTATACCTTTAGGAAGCAATAAAAACAATTAAATTAGAGCTGCCGTAATGCTGAGGAGTACTTAAACGTATATACAAATTACTGAGGCAAATTTTCAGCTTAGACAATTAACTGCTATGATCAAGAGCTACTGTACAACAAAATAGTGATAAGGTCCACACAGACATTTAACATGACAGGAGATATATTGTATGTATACATTTGTGTGTATTTAAACTGTGTGTACATTATGTATTTGTGTGTATTTAAACTGTAGTTCCAAGTCAGGTGGTTTAGGGGGTCCCCCCTGACTGTGACATATTTTTTTCAAATTTTATGTGCCAGTTTGCTTAACTATTGGAGAAAGATATATGGTATAAATTCGCAACTCACAAATGGTGATACTTGATAAATAGGAATGTCTTGGTTGAAGAGCAACACAGTGCCTCAGTGATATTTTTAAAAATGTTGTCGAAGTTTGGCATGCTGTATTTCAGTTAATAATTTTGGTAAATCTGTAAAATATGGCAAGATGACTGAAAAGTTTTCAATTTGCATATTCTGTAGGTTTTAAGTCGTCTGATTCTCTGTTTTTACCCAGTCAACATTCAGAGTTACCACTAAATTTTATCGCCACTGAATTTTCACTAGTTTAAGATGCTTGATCTCTTCTTGTGGTATAATTTGGCAGCTTTCTTTATGTGAATTGGTTGTTCAGTAGCTTGTATATAACAACTTCAAGTATTATCAGCTTTGAGTACATAATATTTTTATATATATGAGGCTCAAGCTTGCGGGGGAAAGAAGTTGTCACTAAAGTAAGTGACTTTTAAATTGAGTAATTGTAAAATTGCCTATTTGAACCAGAAGATTTATTCTGTAACTTCCAACTTTTTTGAACTGGCTTACAGAAAGGAAAAAAGTAACCAACTGTCGATAATTTAATCAAATTTTATTTTTGCAGGCAACATTTTGTATTGTTGCTTTGAAATCCTAATGAATTCAGCATGTGAAGATGACCTGCCATTGTGTATCGTTGATAGTTTGGAGGCTTAAAGTCACCATTTGCTAACCTATAATTTCAGCAAAGGAACACAAAATGCTGGAGATGTTTCTCTTGAACAAAATAAACTGTTATTGAGTACAGTTCTGCATGAGATTCAGTAATAAATCTACAATTTGAATCTCTGCAAAGACCAAGCTGTAATAGAATTTCAAAGAAGTATCAACAAATTCGAAAAAAATAGACAAATTAATGAAACTCTGGCAATTATTTTTTCCAGGCTCAGGTCCCTTAAATGGTATGAATTCTGGTGCTCTTTTTTCAAATATTTATTATTGATAGTTTACCTGGTGGTCAACGTGTTTTCCTAAGGCGGAGCCTCAGCTTCATCACTTGAAGTGGTATGTGAAAACTTAACTAGCATTTTCAGTTCTCTTAGAGCTTCTCAGTTTAAAATTCGGAGTGTCAGTAATGGTAATCTAAAACAATGTGTTAAACACAACGATAATCAGCTATAAGGCAATGAAATGGCATCTGATGCTGGCTTTGTCTCTAGTGTGTTACAACAGCCAACAGTTAATTTAAACAGTAGTGTGTGAAATGCTCTGGCACACAGAGCAGCCAAGCTACCAGAGATACACTGTGGCAGCCCTTCTTCAATTGCTGAATCCATCACAGTTTCAAACCAACAGTTCAAAAGCTCACCTGTGAAAATAAAATTGGATAATTTTTTTTAACAAACAATTGTTTTTTTCCACTTGTAAGATGATTCAAAATAGTTGAAAAATTGCAAAATAATCCGTATGATTCATTTTGAATTTATGGCATAACGAATTTGTACATCCATTTACTATTGCTTCCCAAAAAATAGAATGGTCTTAGAAGATGATGCTCCAAAATAGTGTTTTGCATGGAAACTTATAATATTATGCCCTCCCCGCAACGTAATAACATACTATTTTTTTTTTCTATCAAAGTATTAAGATTTAACGATATAATTTCAGCACTAAGGAATGAACTGCGCTGGAAGTCAGCGAATATGTATGCCCAGAATAATGTGAGCAGCGTATCGTTATTTTGTTCTATGTAAGAAGATGCACCCCTCTTTTCTTGCTTCTCTTGTTCTTCTTTAATTTCATGCCTTTCCAGCAGCATCTTGCGCTATCAGGTTCGTATTTTTTTCCATTTTGTTCAAATGAACTAAACTTCCATTTCTGGTAGGAATTTATTTAATCATTCCATTATCGCCAATTGCGACTACTGATAGGATCTTATTATGAATACTTTATTCTTTCGCTCCAGAGTTGAGCTAAGATTATTGTAATTTCCAAATATTTCACCAAAATAAGGCACAATTCTTTGTTATGTTCAAAACTGTGAGAATTATTCGCAGAATGTTAGATTTCAGTACAAAAAACTTATTTGGTTAAATAATAATTGTTTAACATTTCTACCTTCATATCATAGTAGCAATCACAAATTCCCAATTTATAAATGTTATAGATGTTTTTTTACTCCATTTTTTTCCTTACGCTGCCAATGCGGTACTCAATATATTAAATTAAATCATTCTGAAACTCTCACGAGGCAAGAAGCTAGTTAGAAATTTCCTTGAGATTACAAAAACACAAATTAAATGCTTTTCAGCATGCTACAAGTCTACTGACCTTCACTTCAAGCAATAAAACATGGAAAAGAGTAGAATAAACTAAGAAGTGAAGTGCATTCGATAGTATTGTGTGCATTTTCTGATAAAAATAATTTTTGTTCCAAAAACTAAAAAGTGGCATGTGTGTAATACTTAATTCATTTACTTTTGGTTAATGAAAGTGATACCTCTAATTAATCCACATACTGATAGTTGTGTGTGATATTTAAGTCATAAAAATAACCAGTCTCATGCTCATATTTAAAAATAAAAAATCAAGAATAATTGAAGAAATTCTGCTTAATAATTGCAAAATGCTAATTTTCTGAATTACCGTAAGAACTTAAGATTTTGTCAATCTGCTATATAGAGACATAATTAGTTTGAAATATTTATTCAATTACTGAATTATTACAAATATATCAGTATACTTAAGCTTATTTTACATCCATTACAATTTACACTAGCCGAAGCAGAAATTTCCATAATTCCAGAATCATATCTACCCATATTTATAAAATACCGTAGTTAAAGCTTTAGTATAAACTTTATTTGGCGGTTCTAGACCTACAGGGAAAAAAGCAGTATGGAGAATTTTTATAATTTTTAGAGAAAAGAGTGTTCTCTTAATGGACATCACAAGTATGGATCAGATGTCATTTTTGAGAGAGAAATGTTTAAAAGTAAATAATTTTTGTGATAAATTTTTTCTTCCATCAGCTTTAGCCTAATACCCCCCAAAAACTATGCACACAAAAATGATAATACTTGCAGTTGTTATAAGCAGCCTACCAGATAACAATACCACAAAATAAAAACTACTGAAGACATGAAGCTACCTAAACTTGGAAATTTTCTTTGTAACACAATTTATTAACAACTTTTGATGCCACTTATAGAAAAGATAGGGACTCAAATGGCATAAAACTTACATAATGCACAGAATGCAAGCCGTTCAATCATATGATTAAATTTAAAATCTTTGCCATCCCTCTTTACTGAAATACAGCTTTACAAACTTGACCAACATTTTATAATGGGACACTTCACTTAAGAAGCTCCTATTAATATTTGTGACATAAAAATTTCTATCTCTTTCTTTGATTGTTGAGCAAATTTCCAGACAAAATTTGAATAAAATTGAGATAGTCCATTGGAGAACTTCTCTAAAATTAGACCCCTTGACCTAAAGTAAAGAAATACAAAAATAAAATAAATATGAATAAAATAGCAGCAACATCTAACCAAGTATGGAGTGCGGTGAGGTGTAAGATAAAACAAATAAAACATCAATGTCTTATTATGATTTCTGTGTAAATTGAATAACATAAGGTGGTGGCGTTTAGAAATTGGTAGAGAAATTCCAGAATGAAACAATGAAAACAATTTCAGAATGAAAGTGTCAGTAGGCAGCAGATTATATGTATATTGTGGTGGAAGTTCCTAACACATTAAAACTTGAACCCATAACTTTGTAGCAGGCAATGTACAATCAATGTAGCCATGTCTGTTGGCCACAGGTTGCCTATAACCTCTCTGTTTTGACAAATTCCACACCTGCTGTCTAGTATATCCTTAATTTGATTACCAATAAACTCTTAGGGATTCCTGGAATAAGTTTTCTTGTCACCTGTTTGCTGTTTGACTTCCAAGTGTGGACATTTCATAATGTGATTAACATTTTCTCTCTTTGAAATTATACTACTTTAGTGTCTCCTTCTCCCAATAAATTGTTCCAGTTTTTCTGAGTATGTAAATACTGTCATGTTTGGAAATATTTTTGCTGTTATTCTCATGTCATAAATTATTAGAAAGTATTACTCTTACAGTTTTCAATATATTACACAATGGTGTCAAACCTGTAGTGTCTTGCTTTGGATTTGCTGCTGCCTGTCGCCAAATGTTTTCTTCGGTTCACCCTGGAATTTGCTCCAGCTAACCATGGACCTTGCCGTTGGTGGGGAGGCTTGCATGCCTCAGCGATACAGATGGCCGTACCGTAGGTGCAACCACAACGGAGGGGTATCTGTTGAGAGGCCAGACAAACATGTGGTTCCTGAAAAGGGGCAGCAGCCTTTTCAGTAGTTGCAGGGGCAACAGTCTGGATGATTGACTGATCTGGCCTTGTAACATTAACCAAAACGGCCTTGCTGTGCTGGTACTGCGAACGGCTGAAAGCAAGGGGAAACTACAGCCGTAATTTTTCCCGAGGACATGCAGCTTTACTGTATGATTAAATGATGATAGCGTCCTCTTGGGTAAAATATTCCGGAGGTAAAATAGTCCCCCATTCGGATCTCCGGGCGGGAACTACTCAAGAGGACGTCGTTATCAGGAGAAAGAAAACTGGCGTTCTACAGATCGGGGCGTGGAATGTCAGATCCCTTAATCGGGTAGGTAGGTTAGAAAATTTAAAAAGGGAAATGGATAGGTTAAAGTTAGATGTAGTGGGAATTAGTGAAGTTCAGTGGCAGGAGGAACAAGACTTTTGGTCAGGTGATTACAGGGTTATAAATACAAAATCAAATAGGGGTAATGCAGGAGTAGGTTTAATAATGAATAAAAAAATAGGAGTGCGGGTTAGCTACTACAAACAGCATAGAGAACGCATTATTGTGGCCAAGATAGACACAAAGCCCATGCCTACTACAGTAGTACAAGTTTATATGCCAACTAGCTCTGCAGATGATGAAGAAATTGATGAAATGTATGACGAGATAAAAGAAATTATTCAGGTAGTGAAGGGAGACGAAAATTTAATAGTCATGGGTGACTGGAATTCGCCAGTAGGAAAAGGGAGAGAAGGAAACATAGTAGGTGAATATGGATTGGGGGGAAGAAATGAAAGAGGAAGCCGCCTTGTAGAATTTTGCACAGAGCATAACTTAATCATAGCTAACAGTTGGTTCAAGAATCATAAAAGAAGGTTGTATACATGGAGGAATCCTGGAGATACTAAAAGGTATCAGATAGATTTACCATTATATAGACAGAGATTTAGGAACCAGGTTTTAAATTGTAAGACATTTCCAGGGGCAGATGGGGATTCTGACCACAATCTATTGGTTATGAACTGCAGATTGAAACTGTAGAAACTGCAAAAAGGTGGGAATCTAAGGAGATGGGACCTGGATAAACTGACTAAACTAGAGGTTGTAGAGAGTTTCAGGGAGAGCATAAGGGAACAATTGACAGGAATGGGGGAAAGAAATACAGTAGAAGAAGAATGGGTAGCTCTGAGAGATGAAGTAGTGAAGGCAGCAGACGATCAAGTAGGTAAAAAGGTGAGGGCTAATAGAAATCCTTGGGTAACAGAAGAAATATTGAATTTAATTGATGAAAGGAGAAAATATAAAAATGCAGTAAATGAAGCAGGTAAAAAGGAATACAAACGTCTCAAAAATGAGATCGACAGGAAGTGCAAAATGGCTAAGCAGGTATGGCTAGAGGACAAATGTAAGGATGTAGAGGCTTGTCTCACTAGGGGTAAGATAGATACTGCCTACAGAAAAATTAAAGAGACCTTTGGAGAGAAGAGAACTACTTGTGTGAATATCAAGAGCTCAGATGGCAACCCAGTTCAAAGCAAAGAAGGGAAGGCAGAAAGGTGGAAGGAGCATATAGAGGGTTTATACAAGGGCGATGTACTTGAGGACAATATTATGGAAATGGAAGAGGATGTAGATGAAGACGAAATGGGAGATAAGATACTGCGTGAAGAGTTTGACAGAGCACTGAAAGACCTGAGTCGAAACAAGGCCCCGGGAGTAGACAACATTCCATTAGAACTACTGATGGCCTTGGGAGAGCCAGTCATGACAAAACTCTACCATCTGGTGAGCAAGATGTACGAGACACGCAAAATACCCTCAGACTTCAAGAAGAATATAATAATTCCAATCCCAAAGAAAGCAGGTGTTGACAGATGTGAAAATTACCGAACTATCAGTTTAATAAGTCACAGCTGCAGAATACTAACGCAAATTCTTTACAGACGAATGGAAAAACTGGTAGAAGCGGACCTCGGGGAAGATGAGTTTGGATTCCGTACAAATGTTGGAACACGTGAGGCAATACTAACCTTACGACTTATCTTAGAAGAAAGATTAAGAAAAGGCAAACCTACATTTCTAGCATTTGTAGACTTAGAAAAGCTTTTGACAATGTTAACTGGAATACTCTCTTTCAAATTCTGAAGGTGGCAGGTATAAAATACAGGGAGCGAAAGGCTATTTACAATTTGTACAGAAATCAGATGGCAGTCATAAGAGTCGAGGGGCATGAAAGGGAAGCAGTGGTTGGGAAAGGAGTGAGACAGGGTTGTAGCCTCTCCCCGATGTTATTCAATCTGTATATTGAGCAAGCAGTAAAGGAAACAAAAGAAAAATTCGGAGTAGGTATTAAAATCCACGGAGAAGAAATAAAAACTTTGAGGTTCGCCGATGACATTGTAATTCTGTCAGAGACAGCAAAGGACTTGGAAGAGCAGTTGAACGGAATGGACAGTGTCTTGAAAGGAGGATATAAGATGAACATCAACAAAAGCAAAACGAGGATAATGGAATGTAGTCAAATTAAATCGGGTGATGCTGAGGGAATTAGATTAGGAAATGAGACACTTAAAGTAGTAAAGGAGTTTTGCTATTTGGGGAGCAAAATAACTGATGATGGTCGAAGTAGAGAGGATATAAAATGTAGACTGGCAATGGCAAGGAAAGCGTTTCTGAAGAAGAGAAATTTGTTAATACTGAGTATAGGTTTAAGTGTCAGGAAGTCATTTCTGAAAGTATTTGTATGGAGTGTAGCCATGTATGGAAGTGAAACATGGACGATAACTAGTTTGGACAAGAAGAGAATAGAAGCTTTCGAAATGTGGTGCTACAGAAGAATGCTGAAGATAAGGTGGGTAGATCACGTAACTAATGAGGAGGTATTGAATAGGATTGGGGAGAAGTTTGTGGCACAACTTGGCTAGAAGAAGGGATCGGTTGGTAGGACATGTTTTGAGGCATCAAGGGATCACAAATTTAGCATTGGAGGGCAGCGTGGAGGGTAAAAATTGTAGAGGGAGACCAAGAGATGAATACACTAAGCAGATTCAGAAGGATGTAGGTTGCAGTAGGTACTGGGAGATGAAGAAGCTTACACAGGATAGAGTAGCATGGAGAGCTGCATCAAACCAGTCTCAGGACTGAAGACCACAACAACAACAACAACAACAACACCACAAATATTATCTATGTTAATATCCTCTTTAATAATTAGTTGAACAAAATTACACCATTAATTTCTTCAAAGCATTCATTTACAACTTGTTTAATTCTGTCATAGGACATCCTTAAACAGTATGTTTTACGGAGGTACAACAGTGAATGATGCGACGCAACATAAGAAGCATCTGTCGATTCCTGCTGTCGGCTGCTGCAACAGTGGTGCTGACAGTGTTGGTTTTTAGACTCATTCGTCAGAATGAAATCATGGCACCCAGACTGGAAGCTCATGGTGCAGAGCCACTGCCGCCACAGGCTCAACATTTGGTGGTGAGTATGTGTTGGGCTTTACTGCTGGTCTGTATTTATGGGCCAAATTTCTTTTGTTTATATAAATATGTTGTGATGGTATTTGGGGGATATACTTAATTTATTTGCATGTTTTACTGCAGGTCCTACAGTTAAACTCTCCAAACAAATGTCTGTATGTGTGTTACTGGTCTAGGGGCTAACATTGTTGACAATTTATTCAGATCCTGGGTTACATGTAAACCATGTACAATACATTTTCCTGCTGTCTCTGTTTCTCATAACTGATGATTTATGGAGTAAGAATGATACTACAACTGCTCAACACCACTGGTGGTTGATCGGATTGAAATTTATGGATCCTTGGGGCCTTTTGGGTTGTTAACTGTCCTATAGTTTTGAATCAAGAACCACACATGCCATGATAAAACTAAAGGCAATAAAAACGCTAAATTAAAACCAGTCTCCTAAATTGTCTGTTGAACTCCTCCTAAAATAAAAAAAGAAATATTCTTTTTTTATGGAATTTCTTTTTGAAAAATTGTCTCTGAAATTCAGGTGCATCTTATACAAGAAATTAATATAAAAATGTACAGTGTTTGATTTAAAATTCCCATCAGCCTTAAAAATGGCCTCTCTGGCAACATTGCAACATTGGATGAGAGAGGAATGGAGCAAATGGATGATGGGTGAAACCCAACATAAATTCGCACTGAAGTGAACTTTATGTTGACCTACAGTCAATTAACTGTGTCAGATGGTAAAAAGTTGTTGTCTAGAGAGAGAGAGAAGACGTTATTGTTAAATCTTTCAATAAGTGTGGCATAAGTAACGCTCTCAATGGCAGTGAAGATCGTCTTATATACGAAGTGGATAACAGTCATGATGAAGGGGGAAGTTCATATGATGATTTTCAGGGATTTTAAAGGTCAGTTTGGTTTTATAAACTAGTAGTTTTTTCGTAGTTTGGCTTTGCAATCTAATGATAAAAATATGATTTTTTTTTTTAAAAAATCGCTTAAAAACTAAGGTGTGTCTTATAGTCCGTAGTGTATTATAATCCATAGCGCCTTATAGTCCGTAAAATACAGTATTCTGGAAGTCAAATAATGCACCTAGTGTGCACTGATATTGTCAAGGCAATAAAAACCGTAAATTAAAACTACAGTATCCCAAATTACCTGTCGAATTCATCCAAAAAACTGTATTCTGGAGATCAAATAATGCATCTAATGTGAACTGATATTGTCAACAAGAGCATCTGCCACACTTCTGTTGTCCTTGCAGGACGAGGGCATGCCGATCAACCACCGTTTCATTTTCTGCCATCAGTATCATTGGACAGTAGTGTTGGAGGGCCGTGTCTCAACATACAGCTCCCTCAGCCACTGATATCATAGGAACACTACTTTTACGGAAGGTAAACAATGTCTGATGGCCTCTGAATTTAAATATTAAAAATGCAGGAAATGGAATGATTAAAGTAATGATTATTATGCCAGACAATTTGGTCTACACCTATTTGGCATACGGAGGGTGAAGAAAACTATTTACTTATCAGTTGTGAAGAAAAGGAACCCTAAAAAGTGTGAAAATTGCAGAATAGTAGCTTTGATAGCACATGCAAGAAAGGTTCTCTTAAAAATCATCCAGGGTTGACTAAAACCCTTCATTGCTAGTGTTACCAAGGGAACAAGCAGGGTTCAGAAAAGTAGAGGTGCCGGGGACCAAGTAACAAACATGAGACTGATCATTAGAAAAAATAGAGAAAATATACACTAGTCTTATTTATATGCTTCATAGAATACAGCAAAGCCTTTGACTACATAAGTCGCTCAAAAGTATTGGAAGTACTAGGTTTTATAGGAATGTCAGTGCAACTTATACAGATAAGCAGAAATCTGCACAAGAGCCAAGAAGCAACAGTAACACTACAGCAAGAATTTATAGAAACTTTTAGGATAGGGAAAGGAGTCAGACAGGGGTGTATACTATATCCATTTACACTCCTGGAAATGGAAAAAAGAACACATTGACACCGGTGTGTCAGACCCACCATACTTGCTCCGGACACTGCGAGAGGGCTGTACAAGCAATGATCACACGCACGGCACAGCGGACACACCAGGAACCGCGGTGTTGGCCGTCGAATGGCGCTAGCTGCGCAACATTTGTGCACCGCCGCCGTCAGTGTCAGCCAGTTTGCCGTGGCATACGGAGCTCCATCGCAGTCTTTAACACTGGTAGCATGCCGCGACAACAATTAGGATATGTGGATGAGACAACAGGCAGTAAAGAAGGCAAAGTATACTAGAAAAAATGTAAAAAATAAAGTGAAAAGGTTAGCCCAAGACTTAATTTGAAGTAATTCTACAATTTTATTTTTCATGCCTACATATGTATTTCTCAGCATAGTCACCCTGACATGAATACATTTCTCCCAATGAGAGACTGTCACTGTAGAATGTTTGACTTGTCAGTGGAGCCACTTCACCTCTGCTTGTGCTGCTTCATCACTATCAAAATGAAGTCCTTGAAAGTGTCCCTTAAGTTTTGGAAACTCATGAAAATTGAAGGGGGCCAGATTGGGACTGTATGGAGGATGATCGGCGACAGTGAACCGAATGTGTCAGATTGTTGCAGATGTCACAGCGCTCCTGTCATGCTGAAGGAGATGGTGCTGTATGTCTGGGTGAACTCTTCAAATCTGAAACTCGAATACAGCATGTCGTTTCACATGCACTGACATAGCTATGTTACACATCATCATGTTACATACTACAATTTGGAGCCCTCTAGTGGCAGAGAGCTGCAAATATATGGATATGTAAACATGAAGAATAAATTTAGAAACCTTGAAGAGTTTTCACATAAAGAAATTGGAGGCATTAATTTCAGCTCACCCTCATATATAAGTCTTCCAAGAGTGACTTTGTTATTTAGTAGCTTATTGGAAATAGATGATTCCATTTGAAGTACTGGTCAAACTTTACAGGAGATGAGCCCCCTAGAAAGAAGGTAGAAGATAGTGCGGTGTGAGGGGGGGGGGGGGGGGGGGAGGACTTACTCCAGATAAGCAACCCAGTAATTTCAGATCAGTACCCATCAGCATCAGAATCATACGAAATTCCTGTCAGAGATATTGTCAGATACATAAGACAGTATCTCACTCCTCAACTATTAACATGCAGACAGACTACTGGGAAATTGAAACTGACGAAGTTGGCTGGGAAAAGACTACCTTCATAACTCCTGACAGCCTCTATGAGTTGGAAGTTACACCATTTGTACTGTGTAATGCTCCAGCCACCTTCAAACGTATGACGGACAATCTACTTCAACACTGTAACCCTGTGG